>NC_137503.1:24807500-24810000 GCF_041902795.1 Electrophorus electricus
TCTTGGCTGTTCATAAGTTGTGAGGGTCTTGTTTGTTTTTTTTTTGTGTTGTGTGGATTTGCATAGCTGCAACACAGAGCTCCAACACAGCGTCACTTTGCTGGCGTCCTAGCACAGTGGTTTGTTGCACGATGGCAATGTTTCCCTGTTTTACATAGTTATTATAAATACATATTTACTCACTCCTCCCTCCCTCCCGCCCTCCCACTCTCTTTCTCTCTCTCTCCCTCTGTCTCTCTCTCTCTCCTTTCTCCTGCTCCACCTCGCTCTGCCTCATCTCCTCCAGCCCCTCCTCCCTACCCCCTTCAGCAAGGCGTTAAGCTCTAAGGGGAGAAGCTCCATAGGTAACCGGCTATTTGGGAGACGGAAAGGTGTGTTGATAGCTGGCTGTAGAGTCATGCTCCATGGCCAGTTAAGCCTTATACACACACACACACACACACACACACACACACACACACACCCACACACACACACTCCCCGAGCCCCTCATGAAAACACCCATCTTCTTTTTTCCTCCACTGTGTCGCAGGTGTGCGGCACACTCAAACCTGTCATGCAACATTCATGGCTGTCCCATAACTTCACTTATGCCATTCTCATAAACGCTCTCTCCAGTCACTCAACGTGAATGCCGACTGCGAGATCGCCTCAGCCGGCCTGAATTCGGCAGTGAAGTGTCGTGCAGCCTTCAGGATTATCACACAGACCCACGGCTCTGGTTGCAGTGGCTTTGACCACCACCGTTATTGTCGTGTTGTGCAGACAGATTCTGGGTGGTACTATAAACATCCGGAGTGGCATTTAAAAACTGGCATTCTCACAGGTTTTAAAATCGGCATTTCATTTCTTTTTTTGCTTTCTTCTTTCTTTCTTGTTTAAAACGAGAACATCACCTTCCCCTGATCTGTCTTGATGTGATTAATGTAGAACACTTGCCACTGCTGGACTATACGCTATCTCTCTGCATAGATATGGTTTCCGCTGTCAAACAGAAACATGGCACAGGTTTCTACGAGGCTCACACACAGACACACACACACGCACACACACACACACATGCACTCACACACCTCTCACACACATACACACACACACACGAACGCTGTAACCTCTGCCCGCCAAAAATTTGAACACAGACAGTTTACCTGCCGTTGCCCCTATAGAAGATCGCGTGGGAATTTGAAACCAGCCTGGTTTTCCTGAGGCGGTTCCCATCCGTCCCTGCCTCTTTCCATTGCTCTCCTTCATGCGACGCATTGCGCGCTCATATGCCAGACAGAAGGGGGGCCCTTCCGCCGGCCACATAAGAGCGGACGACCTCGTGGTTTTGTAGCTCTGCCTCTGGGAGCTTACGGTCTCCGCGGAAGTTTGGCACTGCTAGCCCTCCCTGTCCCTCTGGAAGTCCCTGCACAACGAAATAAAGCTGTGATCTTATCAGATTCCTGTCCTTGCCAGCGAGGGCTTGTTCCGACGCGCTCGCCAAGTTAGCCGCGGCCCCGGGCAGCCTGTTTGCTAAAGGCCCTGGCTAGATGAAAGGGCCTCCTTAAGCATAAGCTATGCAGGGACCCCAGCCAAAGCTGGAAATGCATCAGTGCGATAACAGCCAAGGGAAGAGCAAATCTGGTTTATTCCTCGGCGAGCCAGGAGGACCCTGACCAGATTCAGTGTGGAAGACAGTGAGCAGTGTTTTATCTTTCACCAACCTGACTGCCATGAAGGGGGTTGCTGAGATGATGTTTGCTGGTAGCATGGCGTCTTCTGTTCTCTTCTCTTCTACTATGTCATTTCTACACATTTCTACTATGTGTAGGGTTTTAAGCTTTTAGCTTAACACACACAAAAATACAAATACATACACATATGCATAGTCTCTCCCTCTTTCTCTCTCTCTCTCTCTCTCTCTCTTTCTTTCTTGCTGTATGTATACATTTACATTTCTGAGTGGGTGGTCATCTATTGCTAGGCTATAAGTATATAGGTAGCTGCTGTAGTGAGTCCTGATCTAAGCACACACTTACACACGCGCACACACACACACACACACACACACACACACACACACACACACACACACACACACATTGCTGTAATATGGGCAGCATAGTGGCATGATGCCAGCAGGCATGGTAGTAAGGTGGCTGGCATGTGTGCTGGCTCTGGCCTTCATAAGGGCCATGTGGCATCTGAGGAGCCATTTTATAGCCTGTGCGCACACACACACACACACACACACACAAAATACATCCTGATTATAGCAGCCTGATTGTTTTGGAAGGCGTGCTGAAGGCTGTGGAGTTTTACAATGGCCTTTAACTGGATCTAGATGCTTGTGCTCAGCTGGGGACCATTATGGTGCACGTTATCCAAAAAAATGTTGTGGCAATTATTTCACATACGGGACTGCTCTCTGCCTTTCTCACACACACAGACACGCACACACACACACACACACACAGGCAGATACAGTATACACATCTAAATACACACACGTGTACGC
>NC_137503.1:24812500-24860000 GCF_041902795.1 Electrophorus electricus
ACATCAGCGATGCGAGGTGGGGCCCGGCGGGCCTCTGGGAGCCGCAGATCACAGCCATGCTAATGCGGGGGCGCGCGGGCACCATGCCAGGTGTCAGCCAGCCGGTGACAGGTGCACAGAGGGGGCGTGGGTGCCGGGGCGGGGGGGTCGTAGCGGCAGGGGTGTCAGGGTCCCTGTAGCATCACCGCCATGTCCTTTGTTTTCTATGCAAATCCTGCGCTCCAGCGTCCTCCACAGCTAGGAATGCGGTGCTCCAGTAATGCCAGATGCTCTCTCTCTCTCTCTCTCTCTCTCTCTCTCTGCTTCTGCCTTGGCATCTCACAGTGTGACACTGCGTCAGCCTGTCCCACTCAGATCCGCGGACGGGGGACTCGCCGATGTTAAAATCAGCCTCAGTGCGAGCCGTGGTGTCCCCTTCTCTCAGAGGACGGCATGGAAGCATGAGGCTGTCAAACTCTCCCAGAGATAATTAAATATCAAGCCTCCCTCTTTCGCCTCCGCCACTACTATTGCGGGCGAGATAATCGCCCCGAAATAGTGAAATATCCCCATTTTAAATGGAAGCTAAACCCTGAAACTGGGCTCTCTGAGGAGGGCTTAATTGGCTGTGTGGTTTTGTAATACCAAACCCAGGAGGGCGGAGAACTTTAGCGTCAGACCACCTCCGACACATACACATGCGTCATTAATCGCATACGCGCACGCGTGCACATGCGCACACACACGCACACACACACACACACGCACACACACACACGCGCGCGCGCGCACACACACACACACACGCTGTGACAGGCAGACAGCTCCTCCTCTCCGTTTAATGCTGGGAGCTCGGCTCATGGAAACGTCACACAGCTTTGCATGTAGTGTAACAGCCCAGACTCAATTTAGCTATTTGACCTGTAATCCCTGCAATATTTATGGAAGTGTGTGTGCGTGGGTGTGTGTGTGTGTGCATGTCTGGGGGAATTAGGCCATTAGGCTCTCGGTACAGATCCAGTCAGAGAGAAGGCACTCCACTAACTGCTAGTTGACCTGGGTAGCCTGCAGTGCCCGGTTGCGCCATCCCGGACTGCCGTAATTGCTGCAAATTGAATCAGAGAGTGAGTGGCGATGATTCCTTAATGAGCACTTTTATTGGCTGGAGCACGACAGCGTGACACAGGCCTCGGCGGGCCTCTCCCGCGCTGCGTGGGGTGCTGGGCGACGGGAGCCAATGGGCCATGATCAGATGGAGATTTGTGATCCTGAGGTGGCTGATGGGTAATTTCACACGATCACACCACACATGCTGCCGTCGCAAGACATGGCTCTCTGATGGGTCATTAGCATATTTTAACTTATTCATGATGGGTTTCTCTCTCTCTCTCTCTCTCTCTCTCTCTCAAGCTTGTTTTGAAAGTTGATGAAATTTGTCTTTGGTCGTCATTAGGCCTGCCTGTCTGTTAGCTGACACGCTTCTTTGGCAACATATGGCACTTTCTGTAAGATGTGATAAGATGCAAATTGCCAGAGCTTGAGCGCACATTTATGGCAGAGTAGGGGCGCGCACTCATAAAGACACACGCACGCACACATGCATCACCCTCTCTCCACACACACACACACACACACACACACACACACACACACACACACACACACACACACACACACACACACACTCTCAGCCACTCCTGTCTCTCCTCACACCCCCTCTCTATCTCTCTTTCTTCTGTCTTCCTGCCATCTCCCATCTCCCACTTCTCTCTATTTAGAATAATCCCGTTCGGCTCTGAGCAGCCACTGGAGGAATGTGTGATCTTGACGAGGTGTCACTGGCGCTCACAGGGGACATGGATTACGTCCACTCCTGATTTAACACAGACTCTGGTACTGGGCTACGTTCCATGCACACTGACTAGGGAAAAGAGCAAGACGTTTGCATTTCAGAATTCAGCACCCGCCTCCCACTTAACCCTACCGTAAGCCCCCTCCACCCCCCAAACCCCATCTCGCCCCCGAGCTCCATCTCCTCCGGTGAACTTGCCAGTCCCCATGCCCCCCCCCCCCACCCGTCGGGCCGGCCAAACCAAACAAGGGCAGCGGGCCCACTCGCTTCTCTCCGGCTCCCCAGCGGGACGGCACCGGCTGGAAGTTGCTGCTCCGCACGAACCCCTCCAACCTCCGTCACGCAGGGGGGAGTTGACACCACACATCCATTAGCAGCACCTCCACGTGCCCCACATCCAGTCAAAGCCTACCAGGAGCTTTCCGTGTGCACTAATGAAGTCTTCGGTTTCTGAACAGTAGCTGCAATCCTGAACCACATTCTGATGATCTTGGAAAGCCAGAGTTCTCCACCATAGCGTGATGTTAACCGCCGCAGTCGTGACTGTATGGGCGCGTTTCATCTAGATGTATTCTGTGCAGACGAGCGCATTGCACTCACCGACAAATCTATTGAAATTTCATTCCGGCTGACAGACAGTGGGCTACATTTGTAACACGGCAAAGGGTTTTTGCAGTGTGTCTTTAATTTGAAATCTTAAATAATCTTTTCAAATAATGTTTTCCTGCCATGAATATCCCTGGAGTGGCAGGCCTTTAGATCTTGAGATGTGCAAACTGTACGATGCTGTGTGTATTATTCCACACAAGTGTATGTGCCTGTATATTGCGGTAGATCACGTTAGTGCTTGTAATGAGTTCGGGCTGAAATGAATCTATCACTACCACACTCGTTCTTTTCCTCCATCTCTCCATCTTCTCCCTCTCCTGCCTTTGCCATGTACTTATCTCCATATGGAAATAGCAGTGTGTGCTGGTGCAAATGTGTGCGCGGGTGCGTGGGCGCATGTATGTGTGTGTGTGTGTGTGTGTGTGTGTGTGTGTGTGTGTGTGCATGTGTGTGTGTGTGCGTGAATGGAGCTGTATATTAAAGCCTGCCTGACGTTAACATTAGCATAATGCGTTGTGGCCCTGGGGCTGTACCTGCCATCTGCATAAGGCCCCAGCCGGCTCAGGGGCTCTTCAGGAGGCCATCCACCCTCCGGTTCCCTGATCTCCACTACCAGGGGCAGATAGTCTCTCTGCTGGGGCTGCAGTGAACAGCAGGCACTGCCTGGCCTTTGATAACCTGGCAGAGGATCAGGGTGTCACCTCCTCCTTACAGTACTGTAATTTTCGTTTTGTCTCATGAAATGGCTGTCAGCGGCGCGCGGCGAGACGCCTCTCACATGTTGCCCGTTTAATTTTTAAAGGGAAATGATGCATGAACCTCATCACAGAGGACTCTTCCCTTTGATTACATCCAAAGCCATCACCACGAACAAACAGATGCAGCAATGACATGAAAATCCATTAAAGCGTGCTATCTGAGCTGGCCCGCCGGAGCTAAGCGCTAATGTGGATGTGTTCATTCATCCCACGTTCCTTTGTGTCCTCCAGGGAAAGACGAGCCGTCCAGCTACATCTGCACCACGTGCAAGCAGACGTTCACCAGCGCCTGGTTCCTGCTGCAGCATGCGCAGAACACCCACGGCATCCGCATCTACTTGGACAACCACCCGTCCAGCTGCTCGCTCACGCCCCGCATGGCCCTGCCTCCGCCGCTGGGGGCGGACACCCTGCCCCGCTCGCCTCTGGCCAGTTTCCTGGGGGACGGTGCCAACCCCTTCCACCTGCTACGCATGGCCGCCCCACTGCTGCGCGAGCCCCCGCCTGCTGGTTACATGGAGACCCGCCTGCCCACCACGCCGCCGTTCGTGAGCCCGCCGCCGCCGCCCCGCCACCCCCTGGACCGCCTGGGCCCGGAGGAGATGGGCCTCCTGTCCCAGCACCCCAGCGCATTCGAGCGGGTGATGCGGCTGGCGCCCATGCCCATCGAACCTCCGTCCATGGATTTTTCCCGACGCCTCCGCGAGCTGGCAGGCAACAACAACAACGGCGGGCCCACGCCTCCCCTCTCGCCCAATCGCGTGCCGCCCATGCACAGGCTCCTTAGCCCCACCCTCTTCCAGCCCGGGTCCAAGCCTGCGGCGTTCCTGACTGCACCCCAACAGGTGCCGCCGGCCCCGCCCAGGGGCGGTCCCTCACCGCCCTCCGGCCAAGCGGGCAAGGTCAAGGCCTGCGAGTTCTGCGGCAAGACCTTCAAGTTCCAGAGCAACCTGATTGTGCACCGGCGCAGCCACACCGGCGAGAGGCCATACAAGTGCCACCTGTGTGAGCATGCTTGCTCCCAGGCCAGCAAGCTGAAACGGCACATGAAGACGCACATGCACAAGCCCGGCTCCATGGGCAGCTCCCCGGAGCGGGGCGGCCGGGACTCGACGGGCGAGGAGGCGAAGGGTGGGGAGGGCAACGGTGCGGGTGGTGGGCCGGACAACGACGAGGACGATGACGAAGAGGAAGAGGAGGAAGAGGAAGAAGAGGAGGAAGAGGAGGAGGAGGAAGAGCAGCAGAATGGCGGCAGCAGCAGGCCTGAGTCTAACCTCAGCATGGACTCCGAGCTGAGTAGGAACAGGGAGGGCGACCCGCGGGCCTCGCTGAGCGAGAAGGCCTACGCTCCCGACAGAGTGGCAGGGAGACAATACAACAGCCTTGACAATCACCTGAGAGTGCCTCTGGGCACCAGAGCGCAGGGGGAGCCGGGCACTGATGCAATAGGCAGGGAGGTAGGGGCAGAGGGCCGGCCCATGGTGAACGGCAGGGGCTGTGGCCCTGAAGACCCCGTCGGCGGCCTGTTCCAGCAGAAGCCCATGCCCATCTCTAGCCCGAGCCTCTCCGGCTCCTCAGCCAAGAGGATCAAGGTGGAGAAAGACCTGGAGCTGCCGCCCATGCCTCTCATCTCCTCGGAAAACGTGTACTCCCAGCTGCTGGCCGGCTATGCCGCCACCCGACACTTCATCCGAGAGCCCTTCCTGAGCTTCAGCGACTCCCGCCAGTCGCCCTTCGGCACCTCCTCTGAGCACTCCTCCTCCGAGACGGGCAGCCTGCGCTTCTCTACGCCACCCGGCGAGCTGCCCGAGGGCCGGAGCGGCGGCAGCACGCCGCACCTCCAGCTGCGGGGCCCGGGCCCCGGGAGGCCGCCCGGCTCCAAGGAGGGCCGGCGGAGCGACACGTGCGAGTTCTGCGGCAAGGTGTTCAAGAACTGCAGCAACCTGACGGTGCACCGGCGCAGCCACACGGGCGAGCGGCCCTACAAGTGCGACCTGTGCAGTTACGCGTGCGCGCAGAGCAGCAAGCTCACCCGCCACATGAAGACGCACGGGCAGTTCGGCAAGGAGGTGTACCGTTGCGACATCTGCCACATGCCCTTCAGTGTATACAGTACCCTGGAAAAACACATGAAGAAGTGGCATGGAGAACATTTGATGAGCAACGAAGTCAAACTGGAGCAGGCTGACCGGGGCTGAACCCTCGCCTTCTGACTGTACGATGGGTTTGGCTGGATAGACTTTAGGAAAATTCTGACTATCTGAGTTATTTTTTTCTCTTTTAAACTTTTTTTTTTTTCATTTTTGTTTTTTTGTTTGTTTGTTTTTTTTCTAGTAAAAACAAACTGCCACCTGAGAAATAAGGACATTAGTAAATGTTTGTGAACAGGTTGAAAAGTCCTGTAGCCATTCCCAGTGACCAGCAGAGGAGCTGTCCATTAGAAACCCATGGAGCCTTTCTACTGTGCAATAATTTCTGTATTTATTGGATTTCGTAATGATACATGGCATGTGCAGGTATGTTATCAAAGGGGTTTTTCAATGCATTTCTTTGTGAGAATTTTTATTTTCAGGCACCATTCTAAGATATGACAGATACTGAGATTTTGGCGCTTCGCCACGTTTATGTTTGACCAATTTCCTAAAAGGAAAAAAAGAAACTGTTACCCTAACCCTGATCAATTCTCAAGAAGGGGCCAACTTCTAAAATCAGAGGAAGTGTACTACTGCGGTTTGCAGTCCCACCTGACTTGGGTCATATTTTTAAAGAGTGAAGCACTGAATGTCAACTTGACAATAAATATTAAACATATTTGAGGGGTTTGGATGATCAGGGATGACTCAGACAGCTGGTCACTGACCATGGTCAAATCATCAGTATGTTCTATTTTTCTTTAAGACATGTATGATTTCAGCTGTTAACAAATGACAAAAGTACTTCTTTCTGACCTTAATATACTCATTCAGCCAGTGTTGATTTTTCTATATTCCTCAAAATGCTGATAAGGTGATATAGCCTATATTTTACTTTAAAAGATCCAAATGTTTACATTACCACAGTCTAACCTCCATATATAGCTTGAAAAGCTACCATCCAGTGTATATTTTGTTAACACACAAAAGTAAAGGGTTTGGCTTTATGATGCAGCAAAATGTCCATGAACTTATATTTTCGTCTGATTGAACACTTCTGGCCAATTCGATATTGTTTGCAAATCTATAAACATACTAGGACCAGTAGTGTTCACCTGTATTAAATCCAACCCATGGCTCATACCACAACACCAGCCAGGACCGTTCAGTTCTTTGGTCTCACAGTATTATGAACTTACTATAGTGGACATTGTGTGTGGTTAGTTGTGCAGGGCGTGTGGTCGCACTAGAGGGAGATCCCTGAAAGGGTCACTCTGTTTCATGGTGACATGGAGTCCAGGGACGTTCTCTTGTTTCTCTGCTGTTCTGCTCGGAGAGGCCACCCTGCCTGGCTCCTCGTAACACGCGGATCTCATCTATGTCCTGAATACACTGCCAGTCTCTCCTCAGAACGCATGTCGTCCTGCTGCTCAGTTTTAGCACTGTCCTAAACCCAAGGTAATCTAACAGTTAGCACTTAGAAAAATAGTCAAATGTTGGCTTTCGTTTTTTGTGGATTTTTGAAAAAAAACAAACAACAACAACATTTTTTTCGAACTAATTTGACGTCATTTAAGTTGGAGTCATGTGAAAACATGAAAACATACCTTATGACTAATTTGTAAATTCACGACCTGCAAGTGTAGCCTGCCACGTTCCATTTATCCCCATCATCCTCCAGATACGACTTTGTGTACATCTTGAGTAGCGCAGACGGAAAGAAGTGGCCGCAACGTGAATGAAAGTTGTGGATTTAAGCAAAACAAAAGGGTGAATGGTATAAAAGGGTTTTAGTGAAGAAGGCATGCCAAATTAAAGTGCCAGTCCTGATACCCTGAGGCAACCTGGCCTCTAGTGTTTACCACCATTCGATTTGACATGCACATGAATTATTATGCAGTGAGGATTCTCCGATGCAATTAAGACCCCAGCTACACCATAAAACTCACACTTCTAACAAACGCAGCCAACTGAACCCAAGGTATCAGTTTGCATTTGTAAAATGAAATCCATTAAAATGACAAAAAGATCACTTTAGCGGTAAAAAAAAAAAAGAGGTTAATATTTATACATTTAATGTGTGTAATATGTGTGATACCTTTCAAAGTAAGACTTAACTCACAGGTTTGGGTCCCACATGTGAGATGACCGAGCCATCTCTGCCTTGATACCCACAGCTGGTTCCTTACCAGCAGTGACAGAAGAAAATCCACAGTAGGAAAAGAGGAAAAAATGACACTCTGTCTTTAAATAATGTTTACAGTGTTGAAGTACAAGGACAATGAATTCCTGTGTAAATGTGTTTTAAAAGAGAAAGAAATATTCTTTCATTTTCCTACCATTTTTGAATGCCATAGCAGGGGTTTTTTTTGTTTATTTTTGTTTTGTTTTTTGGTGCAGGGTTTATTTTCCATAAATTTCAGTGGATATACACGTATATGTTTTGTTCACTGTTAAATACACAGTGTATTTGTATACCAGTGGCATTTTATGAAATGATGCAAAAAAAATCTTTATATTTTGCAGTCCATTATAAAATTGTGAGTCTATCCAAATGTTTTTGTCTCTATATCTGTTGATAATTTTGGTAAATCCATCCTTTCAAGGATGTAAAAAAAGGAAATAAAAATGAATGAAAATTCATCAGTTTTGGTGAATTGATGTGCTATATAGAACTTTTCACAAACATTTATCTGCAGTATTAGTGCAGTAAAATAACTTTTTAACACTGGACAAGTTTACGAGGGGAGAAGAATAAAACAAACAGATCTATTAACATAAAAATAGCATGTTTTAAATCATTTGCTGAAGGCAAATTTAATTTGCACCAAATATTATGTGTTGCTCAAAATCAGGTTTAGATAATAAGTAAATTCAATCCCTTAAAATCTCAAAGCTTGTTCTTTATTTCTTTATTTTTTAATCGACACAGGAGTGTATGGAACCTCCAGACACGGCTGCTTAATGCACGACCTCTGACCTTAAGAGTTCACTAATTTGGGAAACCTTCCTTCACATTGCACCTGCCAGTCCCCTTTCCCAGTGAGAGATGCTCCATGTACAATGACTTGTCTGACCCATCTTGACCCCCTTAGTGTTGCCTTGTCCCTCCTTCTCTTCTCCTTTGTGAGGCAGGTGGGCCTTTGTAGCCCCAACAATGTGGCTTGTAAGGGAGGGGAACTATTCAGGAAACCTTTATAGTATTTTTTCCACATGGCCAATCATCGTCCTTTCCTTCTGAATAAGGCTCTTATGACAAGACCTACAGACCAAAAACAACCTCCACACTGACTTGATTTTTTTTTTTTTTTTTTTTTTTCCCTTTTGGCACCAGCGATTAATCCGTAGTTTTTATGTCCCTGAAATGTTTTCAAGCCTTATGCTGACGTGACTGTCCTTTCGCCAGAGCCAGGCATGAATATGGTTAGTGTGACGCCGGACATCTGGGACGCATCTTCAGCCCTCAAACAGCTCTGTCCCCGCGAGACTCTGACAAAAGATTAAAAGAGAGCAGATTCCCGACGTCTCTCCCATGGCACCAGTCTTCCCTCATGGTCTCACCATTTTTCACACTCTAATTACATGACTCTGCCACACCAGTGCATTGCAGCTCTGGCCACTACTCCACACAGGCCAGTGTCACAGTTCACATCTGACATGTCATTTAAGGTCCCTTTTAAGCCTGGGTAATAGAAGGTCCTGTTTATGCCGTGTGGCCAACGCCATGGAAAGAAAGTGGGCTCTCACGAGTGGTGAGTTAGCCCCTCATTTGTCAGGCCTAAACAGCTATGATGTGAATTGGTCACACAAGGAGACCTTAGGAAATGACGGGCCTGGGTAAAACGGCGGTCTGAGGGAACATAGTGTCAGCAGTGGCTGTGGCCGGACCTCTGGCCGCACAGATCCACCGCGGAGTCCTGGGTTTTTCTTGGGATCCCAGCATCCATGCCCCACCAGGCCCCTGCGTCTATATCCAGTCACTAATCTCCCCTCCCTGTCCGATGCCTAAAGAAACGGCGCCCAGTGAGGCAGCCACAGCCGCCAGGACCCAGCTGGATGGGACCAGGGAGCTGGGGAAGGTGCAGACCGGAGTTTTCCGAAAGAGGTGGGGCAGGGGCCGGAATCCGCGCACCCTCCCAAGCTGTGGGCCCTTCCTCCAAGAGGATCGGCCCCGGAGGAATCAAAGGCCTCCTTGTGCTGCACAGTTTCTCTGTGCAGCAAAGGGAACATGTTCCTCCTGCCTGAAACAAAAACAAAAAAAAACAGAGAAAAACAACCAAGGCAGCCTGCCTTGACTCACTGAAGCACCATGCCACCCTACATCCAACGCTGTATGGTAAGGTATACAAATGATAAGCTGAGTTGATTATGATAAACTCTGTGCTACCAGAGACCCATTGATTTCCCATCATTTGAATGGTATACTCATATCAAATACAAACAATGGACTTTAAAATATTTCACATCCAAGTATAGAGAAGACTTTGGGGAATAATGGATGTAATACTGTAGATATAATATATAGATATAATATGCATATAATATGCATTAAACTGCATTGTGCTGGCTGCATGGTGTCTAGCCTCCTATCTACCTTACCATGCCATATTGCGATAAGAATTTACCCCACTGAACTCATTTATATCAACGAAATATGAGTTTGGGTCACATTTAATGCAACTTCTGGAGATGCTGGGTGACACACTGGAATAGAAGAACAGTGAAGCGTAACCTTTGTAAAGAAACAAAAGGAAAAGTACATACACACCCAAAGTCAAAGTATAATTGCCTATAGTCTCTCCGAGCTGGAGTCATCTGAATTCCTGCAGCCAGACTTCCCGGGAGCTCCCAAACAGATGTGAATTACTGAGCTATTTGGGCTGCTGTACTTTTACCTCGGGGGGGTCAGTGTAATTGTTGATATTGGACTCTGCTCTTGTCCCGACGAAATATTAAATCTTCTCATTTGATTTGAACCGTAATTATGTCGTAAAAGTAAACTGGCTGTGAAACGGTGAGCACCGCCAGTCGAATTTGCTTTCATCAAGCACGGACTGGCTTAATTACATAGCGCCTCATCGCGCGTCTTTTACTGCGCCGCCACGCACGCCCGCTTTGTTGTAAGAGTGGTTGCACTCGTATTTGCCGCTAATCGCTGGGCGACTGTGCCGTTCACGCTGACCGTAGACGAGGTCTGACAGTAGAGCGCACACAGAGCATAGCGAAGAGGTTCGAGTCTGCTTAAATATCTACGCTACCTGAAAATGTAATCGCCAGATGCATCAGCCTTCGCGTATGACGCTTACTGTTTGTTTAACTTTGCATATAGAGTAATAGTATGTACCAGGACTTCCTACCACTCTAAATATACAGTATTTAATTTATTACTAATTTTAATTGTATGTGAGAAAAAAAAACATTGCTTATCAATCAACATACATACAGACAAGTAGATAAATAGACACACAGACAGACAGACAGATAGATAGACAGAACGCATGTTACTGCCATAAGACTGGCATTTCATAAAACTGGAGATATGTTCCTAGTAGAAGACTTCTATCTGCTGTGTGAAAGAACATGAGCTGTACCCTTATTAGCAGATAATTAGCTCAATGTCTTCCACTGACTCTTAGATGTGTCTGTTTATAGCAGGAGACATCTCGAGAAGTGTTTTCTCAGGGCAGGGCTTGCTGGAGTGGTAAGTGAAGACAGAGCTTTTCTTTCTCAAATGCTCCATCAAGGCAGCGCAAGCTCTTGGCAACAGTTTATACAGAACAGCTCAGCATGGCTCTGGATTGTCGCGAGAAAGAAAAAAAAATGTTTATCACTCAACTTAGAGTATTTAAAGTCCCTTGAGTTGTTTTGTTTCACACTTGTTCTGTTAGTATCACTTTAAAGCAATATCAAGATGTCTGAACAAAACACAGCGCACAGGATACTGTACTTAAGAGCCTGCTTGTATATCAAACCTGTGAAACAGAAAGCCAAGACCGAAGACGTGGGGGCTTGTGGCCAGTTGGGTCTCTGCTTTGGCAATGAAGACCGCGTGGACAGGAGACGCTGAGACATCAGCTCTGGGGTCTCAGGCGCATGCTGAGGGTGCTGAGGAGATTCCTCAGTCCACTCAGAGAGTGAGTGTGTCTAGTGTGGCCTCGCTAGGCTTAGTGGCTGAAGAGATGGCTCCTGCATTCATTGTCCTCTTTGGCTCCTGGATCGGAAAGGCCCTGCTTCATTAAAGAAGAATGTAGGAAGTTAAAGAGAATAGACAAGTCTGTAGTGACAAGGAGGGAGGGTAAAGGGGTGGAGGGGAGAGGAGAAAAAGGCTTTGAATTATACCATGAAAGGGCCTCTCATTTATTTGTTTACCTGTTTGTTTATTATTGTATTGCTAATAGTTTATCGTTCATCAGACTTTGTTAAGAACAAATCATTAAAAAGTGCGTCTTCGTTTGCTGCTGTAGACATGATTATGGCCAAGCACAGTTTGTCATAATTGATGCTATAGGATAAAAATGAGGGGGAGATACTTTAGGGCATCAACATCAGTCTTTAATTTCATAGTCAAAAATACAGACATCATCCATTTTTCTGTATGTGTCAGTACAGCTTCATGTATTACTTGTAGATGGTGAACCAGGCATTTGACTAGAAGTGACAAGTCAGATTACTACACAAGTTTCATCTTCAGTGCATGTGAAGTTATACTATTGGTGAAGAAATGGTATATGTAATTTCCTGATTCATTCATAAATTTGAGTGAGTTTGCAGTGAAATTTGAGTGGGGCACTTTAGAGAATATGTTGCCATCACACATGAACAGTGGTTAAATTCCTTTTTGGTCTCCTGATTTTGAAGTCTACTGATTTTCTTCGGTGATGGTCGAAGGACAGGACATAGACAACAGGCATTAGGCCTGTGGTGCCAGCAGCACCATCAACATGGAGAAAGTAGACCCACAGAGACTGAACCTCACACTGTGAATACATCCTATTCATACTTCTGCCACTGCATTGTCAGTTGTCTGTGTTCTAGTAAATGCTGAAATGCAGCACGATACACATGTTGGTATGTAAGATCATCTTTGCATAAACAACATGGCTGCATAGTGTGCTGACATTCTGAACATAAAGAGCAAACACCTACTTTGTGTAAGTATTTGGTTTGTTCAGATCTCTTGGCTTAAATAAGCTTCGGATGTAACGCATGCAGCACCGGTGCAGTCCACTGGTGATGCATGTTACAAACTTCCTGAGCTAAAATGGTAATATATTTGAGCAGTCTTATCATTGACCCTCTTCGAATGTTCTGAATGAGAAAATCGTCCATTTTGCAGTTCTCTTTTCCTAAAGTCTGATTAATCATCCATGTTTGTTGCTGTATCTTCTGGACTGGGGCAATTTCCTGACACTCGAGGTCTCTTTCCTGACACTCATTAGCCCTGTATTATGTAGCTTGATATTTTCCCCTCAGTAAAGCCTTCATCTGTGGCTGTGGTGTTTGGTTGTGGACCACCAGCTGGAGCCACTTATCTTCCCCCAGTTCACATGTCCTGCATCCCTGGGACTCGGCATCATTAGCCTGATTTAACGGGATCATTTGCTCAGGTTGTTTGAATGAACCCATCATAGCGAATTAAACTTCTCTATCGTGCATGTATAGCTTGCATAAACCCACGATGGTGTGCTGTCTGGCAGAAAGTCACTGCGCTGTTCAGAGCTTGCCAGTCTCCTTGCCCTCCAGGTAGCGCTGCGCCCAGTGAAGTGTGATCAGTTGGCCGATTTAAATGATTTTCAATGGGTGCACGCAAAGTGGTAGGGGGATAAACACAGGCGCAACCACACGCAATGCATACACAACGCCAACCAAACACAGGCACCGAAATTTGCATGGTGCTCAGTAATACATTAGTGAACATCACTTGGCAATCTGTTCATACCAGCTTAATTGGATTTTAATACCGCCTCTGATCTTGTTTTCTAATTAATGGCGGTGGCTGGCAACGAAGCGGAACTGTGCACTGAACTACACCTTTGATCCTGGCCATATGGAGCTCCTCCAAGCGTGCCTGGGATGGAGAAATCAGTCACCTCGGTGCGGGGTGCAAAGGTACAGGGGCGAGACGGGGGAAGTATGGCACAAACCGCAGCTCCCCGTGGCATCCCTATTGATTAATTTCCCTCACGATCGGTTGTGATCACAGATAAATAAAACATGAGCCAGTGAACTGATGCAAATAAGCCCTCGCACGCTTTAGGGAAATGTCAATTGCTTTTCTAATCTGTTTATTTCTCCCCTCATGGCCTCTCCACTCCGTTTTTGATGAACGCCTGCTAAAAATGTATTGCTCTTCCTCTGGCATGGCTTGTGAAGTAAGAACCGCATTTCTACATCTTGCCCCACGTTTGGTAATTGAATGTTATTTGATAAAGGGTCGAGAAGGAGGAATAATAAATTGTATTGCATGGTCCATATGTGTTCATGTGGGTTATTTAGTGTTTGTTCAACCTCTAGGACATTCATTCCGATTGAAGGGGAGGTTCGGCACATCTTTGATATTGCGGCACGGAACGGCCTTCCACTGAAAGGACCGCTGAAGTGCATCTACGTGACCTTATTCTTGCCATGTATGGCTATACATTAAGGATCTCTATTGAAATGGTGTTTGTCCTTCACAGGTAATTATTTTAAATAATGTGTGTTATCTTTAAGGAGGAGGCTCTTTGACTAATATCCATATGCACTTTCACACTGCTTCAAAGTAATGATTCTGTTCCCCATAGTTCTGTGGGGTTGCTAATGACTGAAATCAATTTAGTCTAAAGTGGAAAGTCAAGTGAAGATGTTCCGAAAAGGTGCCTGTCTAATTCAAAGGTTCAAGTGCACATCAAAGAGTAGGTTTTGAACATAAGTGTGGCATTGAATATCTATATGCTTGAGTGCCTTCGCATTTTGCCTTTGTACATGAGAGTACAAAATATTCTAAATATTGTTAAAGCTACAGTTCTCCATAAAACCATGCAATACCATCAAGCTTTAAAAAAGTTTTATGCTCTTAAGAAGCTTGCCGCAAAACATCAGTGTCACAGTGTTTTGCTTTAATCTACAGCGCATCTTATTGAATGTAATTGCTGAAGTCACCAAGAGGCACAAGGAGGTCTTTGATCTTCAGCTTCCTGGCCCACCTAGCCATTTAGTGATGGCCACTGGCAGACACCATCAAATCAACTGTCAACAACTTTCAGCAGTCAGTCGATACAATGCCTTGTGGCAACACAGCAGCTTCGAGTTAGACCGACGGACCTTTAAATCCATGACTTAATTTCAAAATGTGTCAGTCAAGTTACCGAAAAAGGAAGCCAAAAAAAAGGCTTAACATAGGATATTTCATCTTAACATAGGTCATATTTTTTCATATTATTCATCTGTCACTTTCTATTTTGCTTTGTAATAATTAAGCATGCATGTTCAAAGTGGGTAGGAAGTGGGATTGGGTTAAGGTCACCTCCCACCTGCATGAGAAGTTCACAGATCACAGAGCGTGATCAACAATCAACTGCCTTCAAGTTAATGTTTTCATTCATATCTAATTTTTTTTTAATAAAGAAACAAAACTGGTAAGAACAAAGTGCTTTTCTAGTTTCCTCAAAAATCCATCAGGAAAATCCAGACCAGTACTAATAGAAGCAATCAAATGGGCAGCTGGTCATTGGAGAGTTTGTAATAGCTAAACTAAATCTGACACAATAACACTTCATAGGAAAAAGACAAGTGGCCACACTGGTTCATCCTTGATGATGTCAGAGATAACCACACCTTTCTTAGTGACTAATTTCTTCTGATGTGTGCTCCTCCACAGAGGTTTCCAACCCAGCCCTCAGGCCCTAAGCCAGTTTCTATTTGGTACCTACTACCAATACCTACTTCCCCATCCAGGTGATTGTTCATGTGGTCAATTAGAGCATCACAGCATGCCGTTGTCCAACAGAACAGTTAGTGGGTCTAAGGAAAGGCAAGGTCAAGAATAAGCAAAAAAAAAAAACCTTATGACTTCTTCCATATTGGAAGATCAATGTAGCAAAAAAATAAGCAACCATTTACTACATATAAACCACTGCAGGAATAGAGTCTGGAAGGCTTGTGGTCACAGACATCCATCTCTGGTATAATAGCTCTGTTCTCCAGCCACCACAAGAGGACATAGAGTGGTTAGCTACATAGCTGAGGGACATCAAATAACAGATGTATGTAAATAGCCAAATGCCTTCTGATTCCCAACAATCTGATCATCGCTGTTCCATCAAACCAAGAGACCAACTCATTCTGTCACAATATCAATACTGCCAACAATGCGTAGTCATTTTTGATATATATTAGTGCCATTCTTTTTAATGCACCTCTTTAACTTCTGATTTCTCCCTTAGGGGCAGCCATAATTACACCTCTACAGTGATAAGACACTTAGCATGGACCTAAATGCTTAACACCTCTTAACTCTACCTGCCACAAACCTCAAACTCACAGAGAAAGGCCATCATAAAATCAGAAACAATGGCCACTGTGGAGAGGCATGACAGTCAGAGAGTCAAATTAACAAGGAAGTCTCCTAGGTGTTTTCTCTGATTGCGACACCAACCCATCCTGTCTGTGAACACAAGGCAAATTTGCTTTAATTTTGGTTTGGGCAAAACAGAATGGGAATTCCCAGTGCTGCTGTAGAAGGCTCAGGGCAAGGAATACTCAAACGTATCTGATCTAGATGTCTAATGTCTTTTCTTTATGCCTCCTAGAAAAGGTGATGCTATCACATACTGTGATATTTCTGACAAAAATAATGAGATCATGTTTGGGAGATGTTATCACCCAAGCATAAAATGAATATACTTCAGTGTTTGTTGGATGTGTGTGCTGAGTCGGACTACACGGGTGACGGGCCATTGAACCCCAGCATGGGAGTGTCAGAGGTGACACATGAGCAGGAAAGCCCCCACTCGTGTTCGTTGAGATTGCTATGACTGCATTAGCCCCAAATTCTGCCAATTTTCTTGTTAAAGAAGGAACATCTTGCAGATCTTGAAACACTGACACCTACAGTGCCCTTGAGAATTAATGGTGCCCTTAAGAAAGATGAGCAAAAAGAAAAGATATACTAAAAAAGAAAATATCCTTGTTGTTTATCAGTTTGTTCTTATACTGAAAATATGAGAGCAATCAAACCTTTCAGGGAAGTAAAATTATTAAAATAAACTTAATCCATGTAAATATAATTTTTTAGTACTCATATATCATGATTACATTTTGCTCTATAGCCAATGTAGCAGTCTTTTCTTAGTATTGTAGTATTGGATAGTATTGGATAATGTAGGAGAATGCATGTATATACACAGAAATATTTTATATATAAAGGGAGCAGAAACGATTCCTCCATCCACAGTCTTTAGATTTTTAGTAGGCTTTATGTCAGGGGATTGAGATGGTCAGTAAAAAAGCTTAATTCTGTGCACAGTGAATTAATTTTGAGGTATTATCATGCTAGAAAATTCAGCATTGTCCAAGCCTTTGCATCCCTGGAAGAGGCAGACAAATATCAATGTACAATCTTTTGGTGACCTATTTGTTTAAAGAACATAGCACCACAACACAACAATTCCACCACCATACTTCAAAGTTGGGATTATGTTATATTCTACACAATCTTGACTCTTTTTGCGCCAAACCCACCTCTGGTTTTTGCTGACAGAAAGTTATATTTTAGTCTTATCTGAGCATAGAACATGGTTTTAATCAAAGTTCCAGTAATGTTTAGCAAACCCCAGGTGCTTAGGTTGAGGTTTTGACAACAGCAGAGGATTCCTTCTGGGAAGCCTTCCAAATAGTTTGCTGGCATAGAGGTATCTAATTGTAGTTTTGGAGATTTAGAGACCCCAGTATGCAATCAACTCCTGCAATTGTCCAATTGGGATTCTTGGAGAACCCAACTTCTCACTGGACACATTAGTATCTCCCAGTCAGGTTTAAAAAGCTCTAGTTGTTAAACTTTTTGAATAGTCGACATGGATATTTACATATGTAAATCTATTTTTACAGTCATTTCTCTTTTTATTACAGCCAACATTTTACATGTGAGTTTTCTGACCTTCCCCATGTTGATGGATTACTGAGGTGTCTGGTTTGTTTGTCAACTCACGTTTATATCGCAGTGAAACTATAAGTCATAGAGGCTTAGTTGCAGGTGTGTTAAAAATATATATGCATATGAATTAAATTTGTTCATTTCTAAGCATTCCAGCAATTATGACTTGTATTTCTAGGAATTGTTCATATGGTGGTTTACTTTTATAACTTTATATCACTGATTGTCCATGCCCTTTTTTACTTTTTCTATAACAAGTCTCACAGTAATTCTCAAAGGCACATTGTACATTGTTGAACTGGTTTCCAATCTAAACCAAAAGTTTACTCAAGGTCAATAATTTTGCTGCATGATTATCTTGTATATTAATTGCAGCTTCTGTGTCTTTTCAGTTTGAAGCTGCATTCTCCTTTCACAAGTCATGGACTTGCCATCTCGATTAGAAATAATATTCCATCAACTCTCTATCTATATCACCACTCCTCCATCCCTGTCCAAGCTGCCGTGCGCACGGTGTGAAATCCCTTACTCTGTCTGTGGGAGTGCTGCAGTGAGTCAGATGTCAATTTGCTTTTTCCTCAGTTTAGACAAGATTAACTTGTCAAACAACTGGTCCGCTGCCAGACTGCTTTTTCTGAGCGGATCTGGGACTCTGATCCTTTCTTGGACTTGATAGTTGAGGCTTAACGGAATGCAGGGACTAGGAAAGGGGGGAAAAAAGGCGTCGTGGATTTAGGATCACTTTACCTGGATTCGGCCGTGTGGGTCGGTACGATTAGCCGGGCCGCGCCCACCTCCCCCCGGCTCAGAGTGAGAAGCGTGTTACCTGTGTGCACCCCCACCCATGCGCACAACACTCAGGTACATTTTGAGCCCAGAGGCTACAAAGTACACAGCAAGGAAAGTAAAGAAACAAGACCTTCATGATCTCTGTAGAATGTCTTCTTGATTGGGTTCAGACGTTGCACAGGAAATGCGGGCTACGTGTCTGCGAGTCGATACGCCACATTCGCATGGCTGCTGTGAGCAGGAGACCTAGCACCCTTACACAGTACCTGCTTCCATTCTCTGCTCGACTCTAATCGGTAATTATTTTGGGGGGTTAATGCCTTTATTCAGACTGTCAGTGTGTCGTGAGGAGTGGAGGATTAGGAGCCTCGGGGGGTGGGGGGGGGAGGGCGAGAAGCAGTACGAGATGAGACCCTGGCAGAGGGAGAACAGCTCATTTTTACACAGGCAGAGATGGAGGACAGCTCATCTTTGATCCGGCAGGGTCTTCGCAGGCCAGAGGGGTGACAGCTGCACTTTCTTTAGCCCGCATTTGAATTTGAATTCTATCTTATGATGCAGCTATGCGCCGACTTGGCAGGGCAGTGGGGTAATCTGCTCCGCACAAACGCTGTGGCTTTCTTCCTGTGTGCCCTCACAGAGATTTGAGTAATTAAAGTTAAATGGAATGCATTAAAAAAAAAACTCACTTGTACCGGGGCTGTCTTGCTTGTGCCAAGTGTGAATAGTCAGGGCTGTCCTTCGCACTCCTCTAATCCCCTTGACTATTTCTGCCCCTATGACTTTGGCTGGCCCCTGTGCTGGAAGCTCAACTCGGTTCACAAGCCATCTTTGCAAGCTGAAAAGTGTGACTTCTAAACTCTTGACAGTTAATTGGAATAAACATCTGTGTTGGGTGTCAGACTTATGAACCCTTTTCAATGGTATTCCACAGAACCTGCATCACACTACATCACAAATTAGGCACATGTAGGGTAGGGATGTCTAATAAAGATGCATTTATCTCACATGCCAACATCCCATCAAAGGGTCTTCATTTTTTTCAATGCTTTTAAATAGAAAGCCACAAGTTTCTTTTATTAAAAGTTGTATTTTCCATGTATGGGTAGTTTTGTTTCATTCTGAAACCCAGGATGGAATAATCCATAGTTTAATCCATATATTACAAGTAGATTAGCTCATTTTTTGCTTTCAATACAGAACAAAGTTGTGTGGTTTGAGAAAATCAAAGGTATATTTGACTGGACCTTGTTTGTACAGAGACCAAAAAATAAATACAGTCCAAACTGACTTAAATTATTCTACCTGAAACTGATCTGGCAGGGTAATATATAATAAATTTGAAACAGAATAAAAGAAGAACAACAACAACAATAACAATGAGCTTTATATAACCCTTTTAGTCAAGATTTTAAAAGAAGCTTTACAGAATAGAAATAAGATAGTAATATAAAGAAAATATAGTAATTTATGCAACAAAGAACTAAATACAAGAACAAAAGCTAAAAGTTAAAAATAAAATATAAAACAAAGAATGAAATTCAGCAGCATGTTGTTTGCATGTGAATTCACACTCACAAGGTCTACAGTGCTTAAGACTCGATAGGCCTTTTTAACAAATGTGTTACAAATATCAGGCAGTGTATCATTCTATCTAATTAGGTATTGCGTTATATAAGTCTTCCACTGACATTCTGAGTTCAGTAATGGCTATCCAGGCCAATCTCAAAAGGAATTACAAAGAGAGAGGGCATGAACTGATGGATAGCACAACCACCATTGAACCTCTCCTCAGCACAACCATAAGAGCATGTTCATCAAAGCGGACTCATGGGATTTTCTATGAATTTGCAGATATTAGTTCTTGACGCAACATATGGAAGGTGATGAAAGGAAAAATAATTCTGAACACTTAAATACGATACTCAAATTAATTAGCATGTAATTTCAAAACGACTGCAACTTACATTTGTCTAAGCAAACAAGACTTTAATAGGCAGGGAAAGGAATGAACCATGGCACTGGAATTCTGACGTATCTGTTATTAAATACTGCTGTCAAAAATCTCAGCTATAACACCTGTCAACTGTGAAATCTTCTTTTGTTTCCAGACAGTTTGGATGAAGATGGAGACAGAAGATACAAAACCACCTTTGTAACGGTCTTTGGCTGGATGCAGGAGATGATATCTTCCACCTCTTGGTAAACTGGAAGACGGCTAGGTCCAAGTTTACTTCGCCCCCTAGCACAGGCGCCATAGCAGCTACGAGATGCCACATCAAAGCTGGAGTGGAAAAGCACTCCCTGGCCGACCTGTTACAACACACACCTGAGAAAAAAGCAAATTGATTACTCCTTAATCTACAATGCTAGCCAAGGTAACCCACTGACATGACTATGAAATAATTACAACCCACAGATCTCAGTGGGCATTACTACTGTATGTATATTTTCATTGAATTATGTGAAGACCTCCAAGGGGTGGACAAAAATCCACTTTAATAGATACCTGTCAAGTGTAATTAAGTGTGTTTTTCCTATCTACTGTTTTTCCCATAGCCTGCAGTGAGACGTTCCTCTTTGCTGTGTCTGTCTCAGTGCCTTTGCCACCCAAAGCTTGGAGACGGTTTTAATTGCAACACGACGACCACAAGAAAAGCCCAGAATCCCCATAAAAGCAAAGCAAAGCTGAGTGCAGTCCCGCTCAGGGGAGCGAGCCACGCCATAATTACAGGTAAACGACCTCGCTCTCTCAGACTGCTCCTCAGGGTGGGAGGGATGGACATGTTTCAGGGTTCCAGAATGTTTCAGATCTTATCACACCTTTGGGGAGTCACCACAGATGAAACGGAAGGGGCAGGGGGTTCTGGGTAAGAAAAGGAGAAATGTGTCTGCAAAAGCCCTCGAAACTGGAGAAGTTCATATCACACACACACACGTGAAGAGGCAAGCAGCCACCTTTGAACCAGAATCGATATATATATATATATATATATATATATATATATATATATATATATATATATATATAATTATTATTATTATTATTATTATTATTATTGGACGTTGCATTTTCATTTTAGGGTATGTTTACTGCTGCATGTATATTTAAACTTATGTTTTTTTGTGTGTGTGAATTGCAGCAGAACAGTCCAGTTAGTCTCCAGCTCTCTTTCTTTTTTTCCGCAGTATTTGGTAGTGTTAGAAAAGCAATGCCTCATTTTCAACTCTTGTGCTTCGCTTCTGTCAAGGTGCATAATGGAGGGGTTTCTCCTTCAGTAGACAGACATACAGAAATCACAGCACCATTTGTTTTTGTAGCAATTTTGTACTGTGGTTTGAATGCACTTTACAAGTGCATGAAGCTACCGTATGAAGTCAATAACAAAGCTCTCACCATCACCAAGAGAAATGGCTTATCACAAGGTTGCTTGCTGTTACATTATATAAGGGCTTGTTTGTGTTTATGCTGTCTGCATCAGTAGACCGGACAGCACTGCCATTCAGCTTCCTTCACTTGTTTATTTATTTCTCTCTTTTCCTTCCAAGTGATTTCAGCAAGCATGCTGTCAGGGCCATCACTGCAGTAAGTTCTAGATAGCCAAGGCAAGCCTTTAGTAAAATATTGACTTTTTTAGACCGCCATTGTTTCTTTCTGTCTTAGACAGGGCACTTAAAGCAAGCATGGGGCAGGATCGATAGGCCAGGGGGAAAAGCTGCCCTCAGCTTCTTGTCAAAATGCTGTCACATTGCCCCTTTTATACAGGTCCATCAAACAGCAGACATGGAGGACATCTCAGAGGTCTTTCTGCCTAGCAGGACATCGAGGAGGTCACCCTGCCTGGCGGAACATCTCGGACGTCTCCCTTCCTGGCGGGACAATCCAGAGGTCACCATGCTTGGCAGGACATCTCGGAGATCACCCAGCCAGGACGAGGAGCATCCCAGGACTGCTGCATGCTTTACTTACCCGAGTGATGAACTTCCTTAGAATGATGGTGAAGGCTGGACAAAGCTGGATAATCAGGAGTTGCCCTTCCCAGCAGGGGTCCAGGGAAGTGAACGGCAGTGTGCAGAAATGCGCCGCTCCCTGGCTGTGCCTAGTGCGGTCTTGCTGTTTCTACACTCCCCATAATAACTGGCTATGTGGGGATCCCTCCAGAAAGAGATTTCCCGGTAAGTGAAGCAGCCAAAGTTCCTCTAGAGACAGAGACTCCACCAGGAAGAAAAGAATCAAAAGTTCAATTATGAGGAGAACAAAACAATGGAGTCTTGCTGTTTTAATGATAATTTCAGGAACTTTTCAAAAGGAAGCTCGCACAATCACATAACAAGCAAGGGACCAAGGAGGAAAGGCAGAATGATTTAATTACCCCCTATGAGTAATATATTTACTTTTATGTTCCCCTTTAAATAGAGATCTTTTTCTAGATAAAAATGATTTATTATTTTTTAACTACTTTTATTTATTTAGCCATTGTCTAAAACAGAATTGAAGGATTTCAGCAAAAATGTTTTTTTTCAAAGCCATTAAGAGGAAAAGAAAGTTCTTGCTGTGCTCTCTGCCATCCACAGGTGAAGTTCAGAAGTTAGACTAGTACATCAAGAGGAAGATTATGTTTCACCTTGTCTCCTAGCAGTGGGTTCAACAAAAGAAGGTGTGTCCATACCGGAGGATACTTTGATAGTTTTATGTAGTGTATGTGTGACTTTTGATACCTACTGATACAGAACATCACACATTAGATGCTCCATTGTGCATTTTATCTCTGATCCTATGAGAATACATGTTTAGCGTCTGACAAAAATGACTGTAAATGGGCTACAGCAAATATCGATCTCATTCAAAGACCGCATTTGATTGAGATAACTCTCTACTGACCTATAAGAGCCTTTCCTCTATTAGTGCATAGGAACGTCCAGTCTCTCATCAAACCCTCCCTTAATTTATTGTCTGATTGTTTAAGTGATAGATGACCATGATGGATGCTCTAGGCTTAATGCTCTCGTGTAATTATTGTTAGTGGTTATCACTGTCATTGCTGATAGCTTATACCACCGTGTCAAACCCTATTTGCAGTGTGATTAATAGACACAGCTCTGGGAATACATTAGAACTCCTTCATCTGCAAGAGGGATCAGTGGGATCCAGGCAAGTGGAGAGGCTCTCGTGGCGAATGCTCGCTGGCTGGCTTGACATCTTGGGAATGGCAGGGCTGGTTAAACCAGAGTTCCGTTTCCCAAATGTAAGAGGCCTTTTCAATTGAACTATATACATGGTATAAATAATTCTACGTTATGAAATGAATAAGGTGAAACATTTGACGTATGTATGAACATCTGATCACCTGCCAGTTTCAGATGAGGGAAATGCTATTATTGTCTTAAAGGCAACCTTGAGGTTTTGACATGGTTATATGGATGATAGAATGTAAAGCAGCATCTCAATGACCTTGCTATGATACCAAAAGAATGGCTGCTAGTTACAGTATTCAACAACTCCTAGATACAGTATTCGACATCCTCATTGTCTTGACCATTGTTTCAACGATGGCGGTGTGACGAAGTACTCAAAGGATCCTCATGGCTGCTTGTTATCTGATCCCATCAATTACTGTCAATTCTTCTGTCCAGCCCATCTTGTGTCTCTCTTTGTCATCTCTGGAGATAAGGTGTCACTTCTGCAATCGAGGGGCCATTATGCCAGACGAGCTATCTCCTCTCACTCTATAGAGATTGACTGAGATGTTTGCACTCTTGGTTAGATGATATGGTCACTCTTTTGAATGACTAGTAATGAAACCCTATGAGGCGAGGTTTATGCTCTCGTTGTGCAGCATTCTGAAACAGCATCCTTCAGCCCTGAAGGCTGGTTTGAACATGTGCCAGATAATCAATGAGGGAACCTTTTAGATCAGTTCTGTCAGGTGGCTTTCCTGTGTTTCGCACAGGCTTTGACCTACTCTGCTGAACTCCTGCCTCCCCAGAGGTCAAGTTTAGGTCATACAATTTGCCCAGGTGTCTATTTTGGGTTCACGTTTGACTTTTTAAAAAAATATTCTCATGTTTGCTTCATGTATCATTGTGTTTTTGATTGAATAATTCATGACCCTAATGCAAGGCTGCGCTCTGCCTTACCGAGAAAATGACTATGGGAGAAAAGGAAAGAGAAGTTTATCAACGCCTGTGTGCCCCCCAGCTCTCGGGGTGTGCTCCGTCACAGCTGCTAAAACGTGGGCTTCTCCACACCACCCCCAGCGACTGTAGCCAGAGGTCCCCCCCCTGCATCTTCAATACTACCGAAAAACTATATTTGATAAGTAAAGAATAATGAATAAGTAGAAAATGCACAATGCAGAGCAGAGCCAACAACTGAAATCACGGATTTATCTATTATGCACAAAGGCAGGCAGATTTATGCACCTGTAATGCATAAATAGAGAAGTAGGGGTGTTTACTGAGCAGCCTGAATTGTCTGGATTCTCTGTATTTTTGGCACTCTGCTGTTGTGTTACGATGCCCTTCTCACACTCCTAAGAATATGGTGACACCAACTTGACTAATTGAATGTCTATGTCGCTTTGAAAAGGATGTTGCAGCCTCTGTGTCCCACAAGTTAAAAAGGCTGGTGCGTTCTTCGTACAGCACCGACAAAGTTGGTTCCTCTCGTAAGACATCCATTTCTCCATCCTGACAGAGCGCCCGTCCCATAGCGAGTTATTCTGCTGACTACTCAGTCATGCAAACGCATATGCAGACATGTGATATGCTGAGATAAATAGCTCTTCTTCCCAGACAGATGATACTGTATGGTTCACTGTGAGTATGGCTCCTTGCACACCCTGGAGTGTGTAACCCTGTCCCTTTGGGTTCTGACTGTATGCTGCACTGCTTCTACTATTGAACTCTCTCTGCCCACCCCCCACCCCCCAAGACCTTTTTAATCCTAGCTGCACAAAACGTCTACTTTACTTCCACAGGCATTCCCACCATTAAGCCCTGGACACTCAACCCATCCTCCCAAGCCCCCACCCCCACCCCAACGGTTTTCCCTCCCCTCCCGAAGAGCCCATTTAATCAGCAGACGCCCTTTATGTTCACATTAGTCACTGCTGGTTTGCTCTGTCAAACCTGCCGCCAGACAGACATGCAAAAGGACTGACCAAGTGGCTTTCTAATGCTGAAACCCATGGAGGCACAAAGGGTACCTGGGGGAAGACACACACCTGTACCTTTATGGTAGGAGGGAGGCACTGGTCACAACCCAGGTCCACCTTCCCGCTGTGACCCACCCCTGATTGGATTGGTCGCACATGAGGCACCGTCCGAGGGGTGGGGAGGGGTGCGCAGAGAGGGGCCAAGGGCCAGCCGAAATGTGAGAATGCAGATAACATTCGCGCCCAGCAAGTCCAAAGTGTGTCACTCGAGCAGGGCACGGTACACTGCCGAACGAGGCACTCAGCAAATGTTTGCCATTACGACGCATTGTGATTTCCCTAATGAGTATATGTGTGTACAATATCATTCTACTTTGTGATGTCGAACGTCATTATGCCAATGACCTGAGGCATCTCATCACTGCTCGACTGTTTTGTGGGCCATTTACACTTATAGACGATACTGTGCAGGTACAAAGTAATGCATCTGAAAGAAAATATTCATTGTATTGCCGTCATAAAGTGAAAACATGATTTATGCTTATATTCTAATGAGGACATAGAATGTCTATGGTTGTAAGAGAGAGAACGAGAGGCATGCTAAACACCAGGCCACAGATCTGCATTTTATGCTCCGAAGCATTGAACTAGCTTGGTCAGTCGGCAAAAGAAAGAAAGTGAAAAAAAGCCAGGCCAAGCGGCCTGTAGTTTTGAGTTTACCTGAAACAGTGTCTTTTCCCGCACAAGAGAGAACCTGTCCTGTTACTGGACGCTTGCCAAGTTAACTTGCCGAGACCAGCTCTGATCTGCTTTACACTTCAGTATTAACATTACTCCCACCAGCACTGCCAGCAATTGATAGCATATCATTGTATAATTATGGGAAAGCCAGACATAGTCACTAGGACAGAGCTTACACGTGTTGGTTTATGCTGGTAAAACATGTGGGACTGGGTCATCTGTTTTGACGCTGATATTTCACCATTACTAAATATGGTCTGTGTGGGCTCCTAGTCAACTAGCAACAAGGTTCATGAGGCTAATTGTAATTCAAACAAGCATATTGTAGGATTTATGTCATTGTATTGCACCCATATGGCTGTGTGTGTGTGTGTGTGTGTGTGTGTGTGTGTGTGTGTAAGAGGAAGAGAAGAGAACATGTCTGAGTGTTAAGACTGATCGAGTGTGTGAGCAACACTGTCCCCCCCTTGTGGCTCATAGTGTTGCATCTGTGTATTCCCGTCTTAAACCATGACCTCTGCGTGCATCACGTGTCTTTACACTAGTACGAGGCAGCACTGCAATCCTTATTTCCCTACAGGTTAAAAGATCCAGAAACTCAGTGCTTGTCTGATAATTTATCTAGAAGAAGGTACTTTAAGTCTTTCTTTAAGTCATTAACACTATACTCAGTAAATGTTTCTGTTGGAGTGTAATCATGGAGTCCTGTATGAGTCATGGAGTGTATGGCTATTTCATGGCACTGGGTTTTGGACTGCCATCTGCCTCATTTACACAACAATCTTTTCATTATTACCATGTCGATGTGCAAAACATTCAGTGAATTACAGCAAATGTGTTTGCATTGGATGATAAATCTGTAAAAAATGTATACACACACACACACACAGCACCAGACCACCTCTAAAGTCAGGACCACCTAAATGTTTTCCGTTGCAGACTCACAGAACTTCTAGAGTTGTAATGCTTTAATTGCTATGGGACTGGAAGGCTAATAAGCATTCTAAATCGGGCCTCTTTTATTTGTTTGCTTTTTGACTCGCGGCTAGAGAGAAAATGCAGCCGCTCTAATTGGAATGCTGTCATTAAGAGATATTCGGTATTAAAGTTTCTTCCTCCAGTAATAGTTTTGTGGATTTCTTCATTACCTACTTGTGTTCCCCTTGTCAAAGTGACTTCAAGAAGGAAGTTATTTAAATCCAATATAAATGTGTCATAAAATGCAATAGTTAGTCACTAGTGCCCAGATTGTGAGAGATGTGGTATTAAAACAGGCCCCTCTATTTTCCTCTGACATCACCGATACCTGCTGGTGGAGTTGGCATTTAATCAAGCTTTTGAAGAGTCAATGGCTTTCATAATGGGGGCCAGATATGTTATCTTTTATCATCATAAGCATTTTGACTTTTCACATTTTTACCACACCAGTGCACCACTCATATTTGCACATTCCATGTTGGTAAATTCTATGTTTAACATTCAGAACACTGTGTATGACAATTGGTATCATTGAAAACTGTATATTAATACTTATATTTTTTAATTGTAAGACTCTTAGCTGCGAGTAGGTGAAAAAAAAAAGTTGCGTTTGGTGTATGTAAGGAACCACTAAACCTCTAAATTCAGATATAAATAAATAAATAAAAAACACTGCCCAACTTGTTTTAACTATTGTGCATCACCTTAATTGAATTTTCAGTAATTAGCATGGAAAGGAAATGCAACGTGTTAGCGATATCGCTCAGGTAAAGGTGTTGCAAGTAAAGTTTTGTCTGTGACACTAGAGAGGTCCAGATCATCTCACCTGTTACAGAATGCACTGGCACCACCACTCAATTAACACCTTCTATCTATATACATGGCATCCGGGGACTGTAGAAATGCACAATAAGACCTCAATCAACACAATGTCACCCGCATGTGAGAATGAAATACTTTTGTCTCTTCAGAAAGGCTTTTTAACACTTTCATTTTAATTGGAAAAGAATATTTAAACGTGGATGGCATAGTGTATTACATGGTACAGTGTAATTTAATTAATTCACATAGATTAAAAAATAGTGTATTACAATTACTAATCGTAATACATAGAATAGAATTTCCACATTCTTAAGCAGGGCATGGAGAGCCTCCTCATCACTCCCTTATAATTCCCTCGCTTATAACGCTTTAATGAGTCTTATTAATTTGCTTCTAGAGACATGGATGGATCAGTAGAAGCTCTGACACTTGCTGTTTGTGGACGTCCCCTTTTAACTTATTATGCAGCTGAATGTCCTTCTGAGACTTACCTGCACAAACCACAGACACCCCCTCCCACACTAGAAGCTGTTGTTTTCATCTCAGGTCTGAACCTGCTCCTGTTGATGAGCTGGAGCGGGGAAGCATGGGCAGCGAATAAAAGGCAAGGCTGACAATGATTGATGTGCGAGCTCTCTCCCTGATTCGCTGATTAAACCCATCAATCTATATGCAGAGGAGTTGTCCAATGCAAATGGATCCAATCTGCTGAAACAGAGTGGTATTGTCTGCGCTTTATGGAGAGTGCCAAAGTGAGAGGCGGGAGGACTGGCATCTCTGGACCGCCTTTGGGAGCAGTGCTGTGTGGGTCCACAATTGAAAGCTGTCCAGTATTAATGTACAAACTATTGCACATGATGCTATTCATGCTCTGCGAGGTCTTTAATTATTTGGGGCTTTGCAGCAGCAAAACGCATCGGTGGGAGCGAATCCTGAAAGAGGTAGAGGTGGTGCCTGTGGTGCTCCACCTGTACTAGAGCCCTCCCACCACACCTCTGTGAGAACCGCCGCGATCACTGTGAATGAGAAAGGGAACGACGCGTACGTGGATATACAGTGGCAATGCGGAGTATGATATGTCGCACATGCCTGTGGTCCTGATCAAAAAGTTTAAAAGAGTGAGGACAAATTTAGAACAAGAGAGGGGGAGGAGAGGAGAGGAGAGAAGTCAATGTGGTATTGTCAGTGTGGTGTTGGGGTGTGTAAAATAAATACAAAATGAAGTGACTTTTCTAAGGTACGGTGTTGAGGTGTCACTCTTCCTTTGAGACTGCACCCAGCACTGACACCAGCCACTTCAAATGTGCTGACAGGAAGCTGAAGAGTCTCCATTTTAGATGGCGTCTATGCCATTTTTGGGTGGAACTCATCACCAAGTTAATTTGAAACTCATGATGACTAAAGCACAGTATTATGGCACAACTAAATGTTGATCATCTAAATATTACATCTAAATATACATCTAAATATTGATGACAATTTCTCACTGGCACTTTAAAAAACCTTAAGCAGCTTTTTTTTTTTTTTTTTTTAATCAGATAACTGTGTATAACACTGTCTTTCTCTTAAAAGCTAAGCATTCTGAATGTGATCATTTCGAAAAGATTTGGGACATATTTATTTGTGAAGATACACTCACCAACAGGCAGATTGTCAAACTGAATCCTTTGCTCTCCTGAATCGAAATGTCACCAGGACTATTGATCTTTCGCTACCCTTGCATGGCCCTGCCTGCAGTCCTGCGACTCGCCGCTGAGACTGTGCGCGCAGTAAAAAACTGAAGGACCACTCGCTGCTTAGCACGTAATCCACAGCCCCACCCGCACCCCAGGCCGTCCCGCAGGGAAACAACAAAGCACTGAGTTAGAAAGAGAAAAGCAAACCCAAAAAGAACGGAGGAGGGTGTTGTGGTGGTGGGGGGGGCAGGTGGGAGGGGAGCCGGGCAGGAGTGATGCCAGGGGGACCACGGGCTGCTCTCCCCATCTCCCATAATCACCAGGGCGATGCTCGGATGCCTCCCCTATTTGCATAATGCCATCCTGACACTTTTACTTCCGCCATCCATCACCAGCGGCGTGAGTCCTGCGCCCGGCGTCGTGCCTCCGTCTCCCCTCTGATTGCGTCCTGTGTTTATCTGCCCAAGCACAAAAGATTGATTCCCCGCTGTCTCACTGCCTTATGTTCGCCAGATAGGGATTTTCACAGAATGATGAAGCACCCAGTCAGCTAATGATAAACAGAAAACACATATTCAAAAGGACGGTCCCTCTTTTTTAGGTGTCTGCCCTTTTCTATTTCTTTCTTTCTTTCTTTAGTTCTTTAGTTCTTTTTCTCTCTCTCTCTCTCTCTCTCTCTCTCTCTCTCTCTCTCTCTCTCTCTCATTCTCTTCCTCTTTTTTTGTGTGTGAGTGTGTGAGAAAATGGATGTCAGGTTAAGGAACTGAACATACTCTGCTGGGACTTCAATTTGAAACGCAATTGTTTTCCTGTCAGCTCTCTGCTGCTTTTCTCTTGATTTGCTCTGGGGTGAAAAATGAAGAAATGCGAAGGGGAAGAGGATAGCAATTAAAATAAAAAATGGCGTTTTGATGGCCGGTTGTGTCTAGTGATGTTCTCCTGTGCTGCGGATTTGACAGCTTTGTTTCAGAGACCCTTTTTTCGACAGAAAGATAAGAGTGCATGCACACAAGCACTGAAGAGCATTTAAAGAACTAGAACAGGAACAAAGTCGTTGCTACGTGCATCGCACTATGGCACCTACGCCAGCATTCTTACATATGCCCCTTGCAAAGCCCAAACACTGCAGTTGTGGCCAGTGTGATCAAACTGAGACCCCTTTGTCTTACTCTCAGGGAGGAAAGTTTCACTCTAATGATGACAAAATAGCATTAGCGGCTGTCACTTCTAAGAGAAGAGAGATTATTTTATTTATTGAAATGAGATTGAAATGATAAATCTACCTCCTCCTGATAAAACAGTTGGCCTCATAAGCCTTGGCGTGGGGCTGGGGATTTGAGAAGATGAAGGGAGAGAAGAAGAAATTCATAATGCATAATAAAACAAAAGGTGTCGTGGGAAACATCACTGATATTAAAACCAGTGGCAGACAGATCTATATGAGAAATGCAGATTTTAAAATGTAAATAACCACAGCCGGTGAGGGCTTTTGATTCAAAGATAGGGTGACAGCACAATAGAGGGGGAAGAAAAAACACTTAGCCAATGACAGATTTTTCTTCATTCCTTCAGAAAAAGGGTGCACGTTAAGACTGCCTTTCAGCACACAAACGAGCAAAGAAGTGAAAGCGTGCACCTGTAAATACTGACTCAAAGAACGCTGAGTAAAAGAACTTACAACAATCGAACCTGCAATTCAAAGGCTTATCCACAGAACCTGGGAGATTTATTTGCCATTTTAAATAACAAAATACTTGAAATTGTCCCATGTGATAAGCATGAGAGCATGTGATTCTGCGAATAGCACAAACCTTGCCTTTTAACCAATCAGGGCGCTCCTGGAGTGGGAGAGTCCGACGGAATGTGCTGCAGTGCACACTCATTAAGGATCACTGTGGATGCAGGAGCTGCGTGAGATGCAGGTGTATGGACAGAACAGAAGTGATACTCTGCGAGTGGGGGCTATTACACAGATTATGGAGATTAGAGGGGGTGCATATGTTTACATCTTATCCATGTCTTCGTACTTGGACATTATCAAAACTTTCAGTGCCGATTTCTAACGCTTTGATTTTTGTCTGTCGTCTACGTTACTAAAAACAGACAGGGCTGTGCTTTCAAGTAACATCTTCATTCCTCGTTCATCCTACTCTTCTAAACTTTTTTTTTTTTTTGTAAACAAATTTCCCGCTGACAGACGAACAGAACAGTGGATGTTTTTCTAGACAGACTACATCCATCACATTTGACTCAGGGGTCACTGCCATCTCGCCAGTGGCTTTCAGACACAGGGAAAAATAACCACACAACAACAAAGGTTAGCCAAAACACTTTATTTGAAGGAAAGGGTGAACGTGTATAATCTCAATGCCAACCCCTCGCCTGCTTGAGCCTGCCGTTCTTGTTATCCAACAAAAACCTGCGGAGGAATTGTCTTTTCAAAGAGCCCTTCTAATCCCCCCCAAGGTCCCTGCAGTTCATGTAGTCCTCAGTCTTCCAGTCACCCTAGCGCACTCTCTTTCTTATGTGGTGCATTAAAAGTGAGTGAGGGTAATAAAGAAAAGAAGAACAAAAAAGGAAAAGCCGGACAGGGGAGGTGTGAAGGGCGCCATGTGCAACTGCTTCGGCACAGTATGATGTGGGGAAGGAGGAACCTTGCAGAGAAAGGGGACATTATTATTTCAAGGTCTATTCACTTCGGTCACTTGATGCTCATGCGGGCCCTTAGAGACGCAGCACGTGATTTTTTTAGCTGTGATGAAGTGGTAACTCCGCTGCTTCGTTTGCTGAAAGGCCACAGAATGGGTGTCGGCCTTGAGGAGAATTTAACGGACAGCGGGGCCCACGTTGGGGCCGTGGCAGGCCCTGTCCAGCACGCAGCACAGATGTCTCCCGGAAAGACATGGAGCCAACAGCCCTCTGTTCTGCTGCCAGGACCCTTTTCAACTCGCGGCCAGGGCTCATTTTCCCCAGTTTGGTCTGCGGGGTGTCCGACTGCTTAAGCATTCCCAGAGAAAACTAGCTTCCTAGCGGTGTGGGTGACGTCACGCAGTGTCTGATGAGAACCCTGCATAGTGATTTAATAGATAATACTGGTTCCTTTAAAAAAGTTTTCTATATTTATGTTGATGACAGCATGCACTGTGACAAAGGTACGAATGCAGGTTACACTCAAGAAGGCAGACTAACAAAATATCTCTCTCTCCACGCTCCCTTGACTTTCTCTCCTTCATCCTTTCTTGCTCGCGCTCGCTTGACTGTGCTCTTCTCGTCCTGCGATGAAAAGGACGCTCGCATCCTTCGCCGCTGGACATGCACGTCGTTTATACGAAGCAGAACTAGGTGCGGCTGTCACGCAGTTCCGGTGGCTGGGCCGAGACGCGGGCGAGCTGATGGAGATTGCCCACAAGCAGCCTTTCACTCAAGGGTGTCACTCTTCCTGCATGCAGGCCTGCCGTCCTGCCGCCGGATCATGTCCAGACAGAGCGCCCTGTCGGCTGAGCAGCGCGCCCGCGCGCCCACAACGCCCGTCTGAGCCGCCGCCCATTATGGCTCCCAATTCCAGTTTTTTGTTCCCTTTAAAGATTTGCTTTTTGAGGGTGTTTTGTTTCACGATGGCGTGGACAGACGGATGGAAGCCAAATTCATGAAGCTCTCATGATATTAAATGGATCATGCATGGGAGACAAAGGTGTGGGTGTGTAGAGACAAGGACTGGCTCTGAAGGGGGCAGTTTTTGGAATATATAACCATTATGTATGAACATTATTATTATTATTATTATTATTATTATTATTATTATTATTATTATTATAAAATCATTAGGTTTATAAGAGGAGTGTTGTTTTGTATAAAGCTTTTGCATTAAGGCACTACATGATACAAAGCAATTAAATGGAAATGTATACACTGTATACTCAATAAAACTGCGGTCTGCAATATTGTGCCAAAATGGTGGGGGGTAAGAAGCGCTAAGGAACTAAACATTTTTTTTCTGGAGTCTGTGTATATGAAGCTTTGGCTCCGAATAATGATATTTTGAAATAAAATCTTACTGCTCTTCATAGTGGGGGAAGGGTTTCATTAAAATCTTTCATACATGCAAATCTTCCCCACAAAAAGGCATAGATATTTCACTCTATTTTTTGCCAACATTTGTGCGAGAAAATCCATAGAAAATCCATCAAATCCTTTCAAAATCCAATAATATTTGCATAGAGCTTAAAACATGCAAAGTCACTGAATATGCATTAAAGTGAAAGCCCTACTTATGCATTAAAATGGATTTTGAAATGCTCAACTCCTACAGGTAAAACTAGGATGAGTCTACTGGTTAAGCGATGGCTACTGGAGTCCGCTGGGTGGATCTTCACCATATCCTCCCGTACAACAGAATATGCATATTGCTCTCAACCCCGCCCATTTATTTCAACGAGATGTTCGATGCCGTCGCCTGAAAGGTGAACAAAAGGTGGGGCAGGAGCTGGAGCCATATCAACCCAACCTTCGGTCCCATGTGCAGTCAGGGCCGGAGCAGTGTCTTTGTCTTGCGTTGCTCTAAAGAGACATCAAGGCCGTGTGAGCGAAGGCTGAGCCGTTTGCTCTGTGCCAACCCAGTAATGACAAACACGCACTGGCAACACATTAAGAATTCAACAGGCAATCTATTCGGCAATTAATGATGTAGGAAATCGGGCCTCCTGGTGAAGAAGCCACGAGCAGAAGGAAGCAAACAGGGCTCAATGCCGTGTCGCCTTCACTGTGCCCTTGGGCCCTCGGCACTATAGTTTCCCCGGTCCGCCTGTTTGTTCTCGGTGAAACGCCCAGCATGCATTGTGCGTGTTCTTTCCTCAGACGCTTCAAGGACGGCCTTTAACGCAGTGTAGTTTCGCCTTCGCAGGGTTGTTTACCATCTTTATCAGCAGAAAATGTCTGCTGTGACATAGAGTTGATTCTGACAGGCAAGATGGGTTAGACGCACACATTATTACACCCGTGAGTTTCAGACAGTGTAAAGTCACAGGCTGACTTTTACAGCATGAAAGCAAGCTTTCAGCGGTATGCGGGCACTTGCTGTAGGAGAGCCATAAACCTCACTAGCCCCGCCCCCACCCCCAACCCTTGCCCAAAAGTCGCAGTACCCTCCCTGAAGGGCCTGCAGAGGACGTAGGAAGCTGATGGGCCCGGCGGCCAAGTGAACGGCTCTGCCCAACCGCTCCACGCCCCATGCATTCCGGGCATGTTCAGCATGAGCTCAGTCTTTTCTGCTCCACTGAAGGATGAACAGCAGCACTGTACCTTTAAGTAGAGAGACTCTGTCTCCTGGACAGTTCACTGCTCTGAGGAGGGATTAGCTTCAGATTTGACAGTGTTTTCGTCTGAGGAAAAACGGCCAAAAAATAACAAATAAATAAATAATATGTGCAGGTATTTGGCTAACGGCCCTGAAGCAGAAAGAGGAAACTAACCTTTGAGGGCGTTTCAGACGAACTTTTGCTTTCTAAAATAATTCAGAGTCCAGAAAAATGAGTGACAATTGGTGCCCAGAAACAATCCAGCAATGATGACAGCCATTCATGTGCGGTAGCGGGCTTCAAGCATGCCGATGAATCATGTGGTTCGGCTTCATCAGTTAAACTTCGCCCCAATGAGTCACCAAAAACTTTTAATTAATGGAGTGTGTATTGTTTTTAACATATGATCAAAATTAATCAGCCCTCAATTTAAGATATTAAAATCAAATTAATCATGTGAAAGGCAAATGACGCTTGACACAGCTCCAGCTGTGCTGAGGCATTGTTTCTCCCCTCGCGCACCTCTCCTCAGGGGGACATTAGCAAACTGCACTTGTGTCGACTCCGTTAGCATCACAGCAGCTTATACAACCCAGCTTTAGTTTATTAAGTTCCACAGGCTTCTTCAGTTAAATAAGCCACTGAAAGGTGCCACGTTTATGTTAGATGAAGGCTATTAGGTACCATCGCTATCTGTTGGTATCGTTTACTATAGGCTGCGGTACCTGTACAGTTGCTTAATCAGCGTTATCAGCTGTGTCTTCCTGTGCAGGGCGTGCGTCACTTGTTCTTGCTGTAGTGACACGCCGGTAAAAACTAGATATTTTTTAACCCATCCTCATGATACAGCAGTCCTGTTTATGCAAACAATTATCACTCCCAGGCTCCTTCCTGGAGGGCTCACATGGAGTAAAGAGGAACAAAGTTGCGGTCAGTGCTGACTCTCAACACTGAGTGGAGAAGATAAGGATCGGTGGATTAGCAGATTAGGCGTGATGAACAGGCTTCTTGATAATTTAAACTCGGGCCTGCAGGGATGATCAGATAAGCCTCACTCTAGGAGCGCTTGCCACTCCACGCGCTGCCTGTTACAGTGCTGCACCAGTCCAGTCTGACACAGTTCGCTTGACGTGTACTGAAATACAGGGCTGAGTAGAAAGGAGAAAACCTTAAGCTTTGAACCAAGGTTGTTAGTGTTATGCTATCAGTTTTGCAGTGACACTGTGTTTTTTTTTTCTTCCTGATACTTTTTGGGAAATGGGCTAACTGATTATACATCACTTCTTCCCTGTGATCCACCAAGAGTTCTGATCGATGAACTTTAGATGTTAGTTTTAACAAATTAAATTAGAATGTGTGGCACATCAAAAAACACAGAAAACTCGCACCGCATTCCATATTCTTCATTCCAGCCTGCCAAGAATGGCCACTGCTTTACGGTAGGCTTAATGATAAAGGGGGAACCCTTCACTGATCCGGCGTGACTGAAAGCTTCCTGTTTTGAAATGTAAATTTGCTTAGGTGCAGTGGAGGTGTACAGATGAAGGGCCAACGCTCTCGCGGGACAGCGCTCGCGATCGCGGTGTGAACTGCGGCACGTCGGGCGGCTCGATGAATCCGTGGGGAGGCTGCACCTCGGCATCCGGCTCTCCTTAGATCATCATCCTCCTGTCCCTATTCTGTCAGCGCCATTGATGAGGCTGTCAGGGGTGCCGTACGTTTGAGGCGGGCGGCTGCGTCGCCTTCCTTTGCATATGCACAACAAGGAAGGGGTGGGGGGTTGCTTCAGAGGTAGGGAAAGAGGCAGAGGCGAGGCAGGTGCTGCGAGGGAGACACCGTGGGGAATCGAATCCGAGGCCGAGGACGCGCAGCACGTCCCCGCAGGAGCTCGCAAAGCAGGAGGCGAGGAGCAGAACGAGCGGCATCTCTCCCCTCTTCGCGCCAGCCGCCTGGAGGCCCTCTTGGGCGTCACGCAACGACAGCACTGCATTCCTGTAACGCTGTAAGTTTAGCTCGAGTTCAGCACAGCAGCAGAGACTGGGCGTGTGTCTGTGTGTGTGTGGGGGGGGGGTGAGTGAAACGAAATCCTCCAAACAACAGGAGACGAGACGCTGGCATTGCATAAAGAGAAAGGAAGTGCCGCAGTCTTCTCGCCCGCATGGGAGTGGCAGGCCGTAGAAGCCAACGGTCTGGAGCTGCATCGAAAAAAAATCTGTAATTGGGCTCGCAGCTGGGGGCCGGCGCGTTGGCGTTTCAGAGCCAGGAGGTCCGAGGGTCAAGGCCTGGTGTTAACGATCCCAAACCCACAGAGCGCAAGGCTCTGATCAGCGGCAGGCTAGAGGGCGGCACCATCGCCCTCCCCATCTTGACAGCCCAGCGGACCGACACACATGTTAACGTTACAAGAGTCCCCTAATTAGACACCGGCACCTCACAAGGGCCCATCATTAATATTCATCAGCCTCGTTGGCCTGCACATGAAGACTGTGTGGGACCCGCCTAAACAGGGAATGGAGTGGGGGCTGGAAGCATGAAAAGTAAGGAAGATGGGGGGGGGGGTCATTTTTAAGACCCCTGAGAGCAGATGTGGAGGACGAGGTCTTTCCTCCGCAGGGATTATTTCGAGAATGTGTTGCAAGAACAAGGAGACAGAGGAGAAGGAAGGTATGCCTGGCCTGCATACCAGTATGACATGCATGACTATTGCCTTGCTTGTAAACACCGCATGCATAATGTGCTGGGGTTCACAGACAAAGGGAGGGCAGACGGAAGAGATGGGAAGGCCATCAAATCAGCTTTCCCCCACTGCTGTACTTACCTGGATGCTCTGTAGAAAAAGGAAGGTAAGAGTGCACAGAAACCCCCCCCAGCAACAAGGCAAATGTACGGCACAATATGTGGAAGAAACCATAACTCATTTTCATGCCGGCTTATTAGTCACACCTCAGCTTATTGTTGTGTCGCTTACTAAAATATAAAAAAAGCAAATTAAAAGAAAGAAAGAAAGAAAGAAAGAGAAAGAAAGAAAGAAAGAAAGAAGAGAACAAGTGTTCACTGTTGTTGGGGGAAGTGATCTCAGGCAAACAAGTACTTCAGAGGTATTAGCATGTGAGGCATCGAGTGTGAAGCGTCTCAATAGACGGCAGGAGAGTGAACGGAAGGGGAGGCCATTTTCGCAGCAGACCTCACACCCCAGAGGATGTTCTGGATGGGGGTCTGCTGTGTGAGCGCTGCTGGTGTGAGCAGGCCCAGCCGGTGGGTGTTGTCCCAAAAGGGAGAGTACACCTGGAGGGCCTGCCTGCGGCTGGGGAGGGAGAGTGACTGTTGAAGGGCTCGACCAGCCTGTCTGGCCCTCTGGGAGGTCTGGGTGCCAACGGCTGTTATTATGCTTAGGACGAGTCTTTGTGGACAGATTTATCGACTTCGGCGAGGATCTCTCTCCCCGGTGCCAAGTTAAGCCCGGCATAATTAGCGAACCACAGAGGAATGTGTTTGATGTTGGCAATTACAATAGCCTCTCAGATAGATGCCTAGACATGCTCTGGTACTGTCCATGCATGCACACAGAGCGTGACCTCAAGCTGTTTCACAAACACAGAAGACATGCACACACACACGCAAAGGCACACACAAATGCATGCATGCGCACACACATACACACATACACACCCCCACACCCGCAAACACACACAAACTGGCATGCAGAAAGGACAATTACTCCCATTAAAGGGACCCAGATGCTTCCTTGATTAAATTTGACCACACAAACACAAATGAAAGCAAATGGCTATGCGAGAAGGCTTCCCTGAGCATATGTTCAGTGGGCTGCTCCGAGCACATCACAGAGAGAGAGAGAGAGAGAGAGAGAGACAGAGAGAGAGAGAGAGAGAGAGAGAGAGAGAGACAGAGACAGAGAGAGAGAGAGAGAGAGAGAGAGAGTTGAATTCACCATTGAAACCATAGTGGGCACACAGAATTTATACCATAATCTTGTCCTGTACAAAAACAGCAGGGAATTGTTGAGACCGGTATCTGTAGTTTGAGCCTGTGTGTATTTGTGTAGAGTATGTGCGTAAGCGGGAGACGTGTGCCAGCACTCTAAACTCTTGCCCGCCTGCGTCTTTGCCACACCCCGCTCTGCCGAGAGCAGCGTGAGTGACAGCTCCCTTCACTGTGTCACAGCACGACCTTGCTGAGGGAGAAGACAGGGCTGCTTTCAGCTCCGCCACGCTCTGCCTCGATCTGTAGCCCAGACCAGACTTCTCCTGACCCTGTGGACCCGTGTGTGTACAGACATGTTGGAAATTAATCAGAGCCAAAGTACACGAGTGCATCGCGCTATTCCTTTAACACATGAGATGAGATGAAAGGAGATGAAAATAAAATCTCTCGTTTCACACAGACAGTGTTTCCTATAATTATTCTGGAGATACACATATCATAAATATGGAGCCGGGTGTCATCTGCTGTGAGTATTTTGACCTCTTTCGCACTTGTCTTTTGATAACCCCACTGGAATGAGGAACTTCCTGTCCCATACAGTACACTAGCTTCTTTCTGTCAGCCTTGCCTGACACCAGACCCTGGAGCTTGTCAGTCCAACCTTAATCTAAAGAAGAAAGGTAACAAAGTTATTCTGAGCCTTCCACTCAACCAAAGGCTCTGGGTAGGACCTTCTATCCCTCCGGCACTTATGTCATTCAGACAAAAGTGCTTTAATTTTTTCACCCCAACATTAAAGACAGATGATTTCCACTCACTGTCTGTACTTATCAGGCACGTTTTAGACACATCTTGATTCTACAATATGTGAAGTGGCTGGTAAGTGTAGGTTTAAGGTGGGTGTACTTAATAAAGTGATCAGTGGGTGTAGGTTCAAGGTGGGTCTATTTAAAAAGTGACCGGAGGGTGTAGGTTCAAGGTGGGTGTATTTAAAATGTAACTGGAGGTTGTAGGTTCAAGGTGGGTGTACATAATGAAGTATGTTAAAGCTGGATGTAGGTTCAAGGTATATTTAATAAAGCAGTTGTTGGGCTTACATCTCTCCTATCACACAACTGCTGCCAGCCTGGGAGAGTAAGGGCTAAAATGATTTTCTTCTGCAACACATACATCTGTTCCTCGCATCTTTTCATGCTGCCATTCACCAAAGCACTGTAGGACAGCTTAATGCACTTCTAGGTGCTAACTCCCTTGTAAACCGTCTTAGATGTGTCCTCACCTGGCTGGCATTCACAGGGACAGAGACGAAAAAGGTCCGCAGAAAAGTCTGCCTGAAATGAAAACTTGCAGCACCACCTTTTCTCTAGTATTATGTTAACATTGTTCTAACTCCCAATATTTCATACAGTCTTATGTTGTCTGTAATGCAGAGGGTAGGATAAGCCGACTGGTATGTTGACCTCTGTATCTCCATGACACAATGTTGTCTTGTGATTATAAGCACCCATCATTTCTCTCTGGCTATGGTGGAAAGAAGAACATAGGAACATTAGAAAGTATTGTATTCCTTTATACACACACACACACACACACACACACACAGTTTATAATGCGCAAAATTGCTACATGTTGGGTATAATGACTATTACATCAAACAAAATTAATCCAGGTGTAAAAATATATATCTAATTTGGATTAGCCAAAGATTAGAAAGATTAGCCAGAATTACTAAGATAGATACATTTTCAAAAATGGTGACTATGGGCTAAAATGAGCCAGTAGCTCAACTTTAAGACTGTCTTCATACAGTTCATAGTTCATGCAGTGCTATGAAACCGATATGTTTTTATATATTTTAGAAAGGTCATCGTGCCAAGAAACTACAAGAGGAAAAAAAAAAAAGATTGAGGCTCAACATTCCTCTGTAGTCTTGATGGCTGCTGTACTGAATGGTCTAAACAAGCTTTGTCTTAGTTTGAATGTTCATGTAGACCTGTAATAAAACTTTTTTAAATTAAAGTTTAATAACTGAAAAGAAACCAGAAGGAAATTACATTTACTGCTAAATGCATTAAATATTTATTTTATACTACATGAATGAAAATCAGCAGCATTGTGTGATCATATATGAACTCCTTTATGTGAACTCACTTTTTTTGCTGGAATTTTTCAGTATTTACAAACATTAAAGCATTTTGAATATTACACTTTATCAGGTTGGTTCATATTGCTAACATTTCCATTTAAGCAAGCAAGAATACGAAAATGTGACCAACTGGAATGTGTAATTCATAATCAAATATTTCATAAAGAAATAATTGATTTGTATTTGAAATGATGATTTGAACGATTTGAATGAATGGCAACCAGGGCAACCAAACACTGCACAAGGCTACAACACCCATGTCCAAGAAGTCTTTCATTCCACAAACTGGAAACCCATGAATGACAATGGTGTTTATGTCCCAGCCATTCTCTTCCGGATACATCAGAGGAGCCACTTAGACACTAATTCAAATATCAGCATATGCCCACGCCTCATTGCTGCGTTAACCAGCAGCGAAAACAGCTCTGAACCCAGTGAGCTTCAGAGACACGGCCACATTTAACTTTAGAGAGGCAGAATGAGGCTTTATTCCAATTCTCTCCGGTACAGCTGCAGACCGTTTGAGGCCATGAGTTCCAAATAAGTCTTCTTCACTAGCACCAAGGCCTTATTAATTACCTGGGCTGAACGGAGGCTCGAGCGTGCCAGTGGGGTTCGGCAGCTAATGCGTCCCATTCGACCGCGGCTGCTCGGGCTAATGCCTCCCTGGAGGGGAGTCTCCCTAATTAATCCACCATTTCCGCTGTTGCGGCACCCTCCCCTCCGAGAACTGGAGCGAGTGTGGATGGGGCATGGGTGAGTGATTTAAAGTACTCGCAAACAATCTACAAATAAAGGAGAGGGGGCGGCGCTGGAAGTGGCTACTAGCGTAGGCTGTATGCGCTTCACCGTTTTCTGGGCTGTTGATGCAGGACAGGGCGAGAGACACAAGGCGGTCTTAAATTCTCTCCGTGAATTCTGTCCCTGTGTGTTCGTCCTGTTGTTATCCTTGACATTAGTTTTACAGTTTAGACCAATGCACGATGGCGGGCAGAGCAACACAAATAATGACTCGCTGGCTCCATTGCGCAGAGGTACGCAAAATAAGGGTGTGGGGGCGGTGGGGGATCACATGACTCTCAATGTGCCTTTTGTTCCTCTGGAGCCCTTTGGCGGGTGTTCTGCATGCGTCAGGCGAGAGGACTCCTGAAACTCTGCCCTCCCGCACGCTGTCTTGCGTCCTTCATTATATTGTCATTTTGAGTTATCAGTAACGGTGGCCAGGAGATTACGAGCGACGTGCTGGTGAAGTGTGCGCAGACCGCCCTGGCTCCCAGCATGCTCTGGCACGCGGGCCACGAGTAGGCTGCCAGGCTCTTAATGCGGGGGTCCGCGTGTCTGGCCAAGGCCCCCAGCTCTCGCTGATGGAGGAGGGGAATGCCCTGTTCTCTGTGTGGAACCGAAGACAAGTGAGCTCGCATTAAAGCGCAGAAGCGCACAAGTACTCGCGGTTGCCATGCAAGCACGAGGCAGGACGCAGGGCAGCAGTGCACCTGGTACCACTTAATTTAATGGCTTTAATGTTGCCTTTTGCCTGCATACAGTGCAGCCTGTATGAAACTGGACAGTGACACAATTTTTGTTATTCTGGGTTTGTACTCCAGCACACTGGATTTAAAATAAAGCAGTTGGGTTGAAGGCAAAATGCATATATTGGATTAATTATAGGAAATGCTGCCTTTTTAATAAATAGCACTTATATGTTTGTTATAATACAAATAGAAATGTGTGGCCGTTCTTTGGGAAGGTTTGTTTGAAGGCTAAAAAGCCTGTTCTGCACTCTGTGATTGCCAGTCACGGAAGGTCTCTGACTCCATCCAAGAGTTGATGTTTAGGTGAATCAATACTCATCATCATCACTGGATTCAAGAGTCTTCTGAACTGCAGCCCTGCCATAAATTATAGTTTTGTTTGGTGTAGTTTTTGTAGGCTCAATCACCTGGCCACCCTCAGAAGTGTTGGACCACTTACATTTAACACTGGCAAGCATGTGTTGCTTTCTCTGATGTTTTTATTGTAGCTGCATGTTGACTGTTGGACAACAGACACTGCAGAAAATAAGGCCTTCTAAGATGAGACAGAAGCAGGCTGGAGCACTGAGGGAGGGAGGTCAGCCAATGAGGAAGAGAGGTGGCACAGAGAGCGAGAGAGAGGCGGGGCACTGGGGAAGAGAGGCGGGGCAGAGAGAGTGAAGCAGGGCAGAGAGAGAGAGAGGGGCGGGGGGGAGAGAGGCGGGGCACTGAGGGAGAGAGGCGGGACACTGAGGGAGAGAGGCGGGACACTGAGGGAGAGAGGCGGGACACTGAGGGAGAGAGGCGGGACACTGAGGGAGAGAGGCGGGACACTGAGGGAGAGAGGCGGGACACTGAGGGAGAGAGGTGGGACACTGAGGGAATCTGCAGACTGAAGTTCCAGTTCAGCCAAGATATACACACACATGGAGAACCTAATTTTGATACAGTTCATGTTCATACACATTTGTAATTATTTTCACCCAGTCTAGCATGTACGTTTCTGTAACTGTTAACTGTTTAATTGTATCTTCAACTATTTTTTGGCAAGTTACATTATAGTAGGTGTATTTTCATTTGTATTTTATTTAAAGCAGATGTAAATGTTTTTTTAAGGGACAATTACTATAAACTGCCTTGTCAACCGGTTAACTATCATTAAAATGTAAGTTTTAAAAAGTCTCGGTGCCACTCGCGGATGCGTACCTTATATTTTTCCTTTGTTCGTAACACTATGAAAGCACTTTGAAACTCTTTGCAAACATCACCTACTTATGAAACTTGATAAAAAATTAAATTGCTACTCTACTTAGCCTGGGGTTAGCCACAGGAAGTGATGGGTTGTCTGAATCACTACATATACATATTTACTGGATGAAAAACCTTATGATTTCAATGAAAGTGACACATTGCTTTTGATCACTTAAATCAAGGACAGTGTTTTAGCAAACAACCTAAAGTCACAAGTGAAAGGGTTTGTTGGGAATACTGAATCATGCTTTTCAAAGGCCAGGACCTACTACAAAATACAAAGCACTACCACTTCTAATCTTTTTCTTGTAAATATTCAGATTGCGATTCACCCTCTGAGTTCTGTCCTCTGAACGCATGGTTACTGCCTCTGCTGGAGAGAGCTAATGAAACAGTGATGTGAGGGATAGTGTATGGGACCCATTCATTTTGTTTATTCAAACTGCCCCCCCCCCCAACTCTCTGAATGCATTCTGTCAACAAAATCTACCAGAACATTATAGCCCCTGTGTTCTTATCAGTATCAGTAACCCAGAACTTACTAATAGAATGATTATAGATATAGATACATTTGTAAGATTTGTAATTCAGTATCAGTGTTAAATTAATAAGTATTTGGGCATAACTAACAGAATAGCTCAAATAAACTAACATCACTTCACACCTATTCTGATATCTGGCTCCCAGCAAAGTTAGAGCAATCATTTTTTGTTGTTGTTGGTTTTTTTTTTTAACTCAAAGACATCTGTATACGTCATCTGAAATTCTCCTCATAGGTGTCACCTTTGCCCATATGTATAATGTACAGCATAATGCTGATTAACCAAATTTTTGGCAGAACAATGTATATCTGATATATTCAATTTATTTGTATAAGACCCCATATTGTTTTAGTAGACAGCAAACAGTAGGTACTGTTTGATCTACTATGTGGCCCTAGCATGGCATTACTGACCATCTGGGATTTCTAGTGAAAGCAGCTTGCACACTAACTATTTATTTTTCCTGACATATTTTGGTTCAGCCACTGGCCATCAGGCCTTACAATCAAGTCGACGTGCTTGAGGTTTTTCTTATCAAATCCACTCCAGTGGCCTGGTGCACATGCTCACCAGACCAGAGACGACCTTCGACAAAATTGTATTAGTCTGTAAAATCACAGATATGCATCTGAGCACAGATCCCCACTCTGGATAAAGGATGGGGGTTGTATTCGCAGTCATTTGTGTGTGTGTGTGTGTGTGTGTGTGTGTGTGTGTGTGTGTATGTGTGTGTGTGTGTGCGCGTGTGTGGTCCTAGGACCCCAGGGTGGTGTAACTTCGCAGTCCAATCCTGCAGTGTGAAGTCCAGAGGTAAAACTTAATTGTGGCACAGTACTGTTTGCTTATAATGTTCACTGATCCACTCTAATTGGTCATCATTAAACCCCAAATTAGCCTATCAGTGGAAGGCATAAGAGGGCACTAGACCGTGAGGGAGAACTATATGCATTGCTGTACTTTCATTACACAACTTTGTGACTATGAAAAATATTGATGTAGCCAAGAATGTTTAGTCATGCAACGAAAGTAATGCTAATAAAATACATTAAAAAAGTTGACTTGGTATGTAAAACAGATCATATTAATAATATACCAAAGTTATCAAGTTAACTTTTTCAGATTTAATTAAACATACATTGTTCTGCCTACAACTTTTTACATGAGAGAGAATTCTGTAGAACTAGCCAATTTTTTAAAATGTTAATCAACATAAATAAACAAATATGTGTTTATGTCAATAAACAGAACACAAAAATGGCTTGGTAAAAACCAAAACAAAACACCCATTACTTCCAGCACTTATTTTCATCTTTGCAGCTGTTTGTTTACTTTAATCTCTGTTTGAGAAGGCCTTGTGAATTGTTAATTATAATCCTGAAAACCTTTAGAATAGCCTGTATGGAAATTTGATAGATCAGAAAACATTTATCTTACAGTGAGACACAAACTGTTTGTTAACCAAATGGAAAGCAATCCACTTCTCACAGCAAACTGTTTTTTCAGTTAAAAAAAAAAGTTACAAAAGGAAGAGAAGTTGGGATTCCCTGTGCAACAGATGATACTAATTTAGAGTGTGTCCTGGTTGACGTCCAGCTGCTGACTTTGAGCCAATATAGCACTGGGGCAAACCCAACTCGACGAGGCTCGGTCCCATTTCTCTGGCTCTCAGGCACTGACCCTGTGCTCTCAGCCTTTGGAGGGCGATTGAGAGGCATCAGCGCCTTGCGTCTATTGAAGTAATAAGATGACCCAGAGAGCCGTCTGCCTTTGAGCCGCGGCCAAGCCATCTGAATCCACTCTAGCCAAATGAGGGCTTAGCTTTCAAAGGCGCTGCGCTCAGGGCCGACCCGAGCGACTCCTCCCCGCTGAGGGCCGAGGGACAGCAGCAGCCGCCTGCAAACCCAGCCACGATGTGATAAATGTCTGCAGCGGGCAGACGCTAGTTTAGTTGTGATTACTTCAGCATGTTTCGATTTATGAGAGTTTGCTCTGTTGTAAGTACAGTCATTAAAAGAGAAGCGGCAGGGTGTGTTCGCATCTTTTTTGAGCACGAGATATGTATACCTGAAATGGTGCATTGTAATGCACTTTGCTGACGAGCCATTGATAATGGAACTTAGGAGGGTTTTATTTTTGATAAATCCTACATTAAAATCAATCTGAATAGTGAATTAGTAGGTAGTTACATATTTTCAGATAGTTCCTTTCCAGACAATTTTGTTTGTACATTTCAAATCATTCCCATGAATTTCATATTTTCATGATACTTTCCTTCTGCACAGGTGAGAGCCCTGGCAGAAATCTATGCAAAAAAAGTACTTTTTGTTTGTATGTTTTTGTGGTAGTGAGAAGCATTCAGAAGTATTCTCAGAGTCACTCAAGTCCAACCTTATTCTCAGACTCTTCACACGTCAACACCCTCTTCCAGACATCTGACACATATTAGTCCGGGGGGGGGCTAAGTTAAGCGTTTGTTTTTCGCTCCATATTTTCTACATCATTCTCACCCCTCGTTAAGGGTGGTCATGTTAATCCTCGACACTCGTTCCACATGTGCTTTTTTCAAACCACAACTTATCACAGCGCGTATGAATTATGGCTCCCGAATCACTGGGAATATAAGGGACAGAAAGAGAGAAAGGGGAAAAGAGAAAGAGAAGGACTGTGAGAGAAAGGGAGAAAGAGAGAGAGAGTGAAAGAGAGAGAGAGAGAGTGGGGGGGGGGGGGGGGGTGCAGCTCCATGCAATCTGCCTGCCCTGAGCTTCTCAGATGTGGTCTGGCATGTAGTTCACAAGGCTCAACTATATCCACATATTGCACTCATATATCTGCAGAGGAGAGGGGACAGTGAGAAGGCTTTTTGTGTTTACTTACATTGAGGGCTGCCAAATGACCCAGGCCGCATAAGCGTTTCCATTTTGTCATATTGCTGATCTAGTCATATCTGGAGTAAGTGATGGGGCGTGACAAATTAAACAAATTCTCAAATGGATACTTACTCAAATGTGTGAGACCGTGGCAGTAGTTTTCTGCCTTTAGTGTTGAAACACTGCAGAAAATTTTATTTTAATGGAGGCAGGTGTCAGAACGGATTGATTTAAAAGAATTTTGACAGGGAGAATAAGTGAAAAAGCAACAGTTAAAGAACTGTGAAGACACATAGAGTGTTCATATTTTACTTTATGCAT
>NC_137503.1:24865000-25077500 GCF_041902795.1 Electrophorus electricus
TAAATCGAGGCAGGGAAAAAAATTGTCCACGGTAGTTTGCTGTGGATGTAGCACTGAGTGGAAGCCCCCCACATAAAACCACTTTGATCGGTAACAAAAAAGTGTGCTGCAACCTAAATAAATAAATAAATTCCTCACTGCCTCTCACACTAGGCATTCTGTTACATGGATTTGTTATTAAAAATTATTACTGGGCATATGGGATTAAATGAAAGCAATAGATTTTAACTGGTACAAGAGTACAAAAGTAGGTTTATTACAGTTTCATCACATAACCTTAGTATTCTCCTAAAGAAGAAACGGCATCAATCAATTATAGCATTCAGAACTCATTAGCTATAGTCATCATTTCAGTATTACAGCTAAAATACAAATGTTTATCTATTGAATTCTATTGCATTATATGTATTTTACACTGAATAAATGTGTGAGTTTTTCACTTAAGTGAAGATTTTAGACATGGTTACAGCTCATCAGCTGATACCACTTACACTAAATAAGAGTTAATAAGACTAAGAATTGTTTAAGATAAGCTCAGTCAAGCTCAGTTTTGTTTTTTTCTGAAAACAATTAAAAAACAAACAATCCAATTTTAATTTCAGGATTTATAATACTGACTTCAAAACAGTGTTTTTGCAGTAATATACAGTTGCAAATAAAACATTTCTGAGCACTTTAGAATTTCCAAAAGGTGAGTATTAATTACTTCAAGATGTGTTCTGATGTTCAACAACAAGCTACAATAAAAGATTAACATGAACAGCTGTGCTTCTTCTCACTAATACTGAATAACATTCATGTTCATAGTCCAGGTTGGAAATAATATGTGAACCTCCAGGCTAATGACTTCTCCAGAAGTGAAATGGAGTCAGTTGTTCTCATCAGTGAAATGAGATTAGAGGTGTAGGTAGATGTAGCCCTGCCCTGTAACAAGGCATTCATACGGTTACAGTTCTCAGTCGGCTGTGAAGGCATTTGTAAAGGCCTGGGTGTTGCTCAGTCCACAGTAAGATGAATGCTACAAAGATGGCCGCTACTCTCCCTAGAAATTTATGTGCCGCAGTGAAGAATGTGACACGGTGAAAAAGAAATCTGGGCTAACAGCAAAGGATCTGTGGAAATCTGTTTAAGTTCTCTGTTTAGATGAGAGAAACACACACACACACACGACATATTACTGCATGTCTGAAGCTATGTGACATCATCTGGATGTCACATAGTGCTTTGGGGTCAATGAATGGGGGAGTTAAAACACTCTGGCAGAACTGTGTGACACTGTTTCTGTTGTGAAAAAGTAGAGCACACCCGTAGCAAAACCTCATTCTAACGATGAAGCGTGATGGAGCGGGCATCACAGTTTGGGGCTTTGCTGTCCGAAAGGCCAGGACAACCTCGCAGAGGGGGGAACTTTTAATTCAAAATTGTGCAAAGAGATATCAGAATGTCAGAGTAGCAGCATACCAGCATATCACCTTAATAAATGTTGGGTGATCTGACAAGAAAACCAAAAAGTAAAAGAGTTGTGTTCTCCTGTAGCAAATTCAACAACCCAACCCATCTGAAATGCCAGAACATGACCTGAGCAGAGCTGTTCATGCAATGAATCCCAGCTATGTCATTTTTGAAAGGAAAAATGCTCTAAAAATCTTCATAATCAGAAGCCTCTCTACTACAAGAGTCCTCAGCATCTACAGGAAATGGCCACTAGCAGTTACTACTGCAACAAGGGCTGCACTGTGAATGTTTACGTTAAATGATGCATTTAGCATTTACAGCGAGCACCACTTTTTAAATGATCACTTTAAGAAGATTTATATCTCTATTGTGACTTAGTTGAAGAATAACACATTTTCTTTATTAATGTCTTATTAATTATTAATTAATTAATGCAGAAATGTAGGTAAGAGTTCACAAATTTTATCTTGCATCTGCTAAAGAAGTAATTTGTTTCTTTCTGAGAGAAAAGCATTTAGCCCTCTCTCCTTGCATATCTGTAAGAAGTGCCCTGTTACTGCATGTTCTTACAAATGCCTCATAAAGATAACACGGTTGACAATTATTCAAATTCATTCAGATCTGGGCACTCAAAGCAATCAGTTAAAAATCAATTTCATCCCCATACGGGGCAGCAATTGAATGCCCTGGGAGCAGGCAATTATTAAACACACACACAGACCAAATCTATAATTAGCAAAATTGTAATAAAGCTTATGCACTTGGCGCAGGAGATGTTAACAGCTCAGCATGGGGAGGAGAGGAGGGGAGCTACCGAGAGACCCTGGCCCGCTGCTGACACATGCTCGTGGGCATGACTCTCAGGCCAGCCCTTCCTACCCTGCTCCGGTGGCACTAGGAAGGGATGACCCTGAGAATCTCATTATGCATACACCCAAAGAGGCCTCCAGGATTTGCATACAGAAGACAGACCAAATAAGGTCATAAATCAGTATCCCATATTCAAATGAGTTTGAGGCTGAGCAGTGCTGGGTAAGGGGGGGACCCCTGGCATGTGTTCTGAAGCCATATATCCCACACGGGCTGTGCGTGAGAGAGGCATTCAGTCTCATTAACCAGTCCAGCCCTTTTGACCAGTGCACATCTCCAGGTACGCCTCATTGCATTGCCCAGGGACAGACCTCCACCTCAATATATCAATATTCAAACGCACAGACCGAGCACCCCGTCGTCAACTTATTGCCATCTCCATCTTCTCTTGCATTTGTGACACCGGAAGGTCGCATCTTGGTGTATGGCAGGAAAAAAAAAGCACACAGGTCTTTTCAATCACTTGAAATATTTTATTCTTGCATTTAGACTCTCAAACATGCTAAGTCAAATGCGTTGTCTCATAATATTGCCATATTGTAATCCTGAAAACTTTGCTAAGAGTACAAATCATATTTATATTAAAATCAGCTCTTGATGTCAGGGGATGTCAGAGAGAAGCAACGTGTAGCCTACAATTGTCCCTTAAATCCAAGAATCCAGGAGTGCATGTCTAATGACAAAGTTACAAATGAAAGTGTTCAAACATACATTTTCTTTATGAGGAACCTCACTCAGGTGACAGCTGTTTACAGTTCACAGACTGCCAACCCATACTTAGATCAGGATTTTTAAAAGAAAAACAAATCATTAATACGACTGCCCTCTTGCCTCTGGTTCCAGGTTTCTGTGTGCAAGGGGAAAATCTCGTTTTTAGTTACATGCAAATAGCTATCCATCAATCAATTTGCCAAATCCAAAACTACCATCAGAAGGGCAGTGGCTGTGAAGTATGCAATTCCCCATCAACAAAGAAGGCTCCAAAGCAATGCTCTCAGGCATAATTAATACAGAGGCTCCCTCTATTACTTGGTTTGTTTAACTCAAAACTCAAAACTGAGGGCAAGATGCCCTTATTTGAATCATCACATAAAATTTGCTTGTTCAACATCACTGAACTTGGGCTCATCACAGAGGAGTGGGAAGGGGGGTTGGATCTGTCTTTTTTATTATCAACCTTGCGCCAGCTGACAATGTCATTATTTCTGCATGGACATATCGCCACGCAAATGCATTTACTAATAATAAAGGGTGGAGGGTAAGATCATGTATTATAGACAAAATAGAATAAACATATCCATAAGTTAGATAGCAGGAAATATGAGCAACATATTAGTTCAATTGCTCCATATGAATTCTGCACTCTGCTATAAAGATCAGACTACAAGTCACAAAAAGAATGTACTGACAGCATTGAATTTCCAGAAACAATGTCACTATTATGTGTCTTTTAAATCGAAAGGGTCATAAACTACAGTTGAACACCTTTTATAGACCTTTTTGTGATGTAAACATTATAGAAACAAATGCTAACCATTCCAACAAAATGCCAAAACCAAAAGATTAAACATAGCGTTGGGATTTTACTGGAGGTTCCCCAATTATGTCTCTGTAAACATAATCACTGTTGCAAAAAGGGTTTTGGAGATAGAAAGTCCTAAAGTTTGTTCAAAACCTTGAATCATAGTTTCTTGGAGAGAACTAAATGGAAATGAGTCAAAGCAAACAAAACATGATTAAAGTTTCCTGTGGTGTAAAGTCAATTGTGGAAAAAATTCTCCAAAAAATATCAGAAAGTTTTCAGCCTCTTGATCTAATAACCAGTGATGGAAAGAGACTCAAACAAAAGATCAGTCAAATGTTCATTTGAATATTTGAATATTCATTAAAAGCCAGCTTGATCCTTTTCCCATAGTCGTTGTTAAAAACATACTTTTTTTCAGTCTGCAAGAGGGCATCATCATTTAAATCTGAGAGAGAGATTTTGTGTATGCGGAGTGGCAACCGCTGAACCTTTGTATGTTTGCTTATTTTATTGAAGATCTGTTGGCTTACATGAACACCACCACATAATTTCATGTGATGACAATTCAACACAGCAACAAAGAGCAGGAAAACGAGCGGTTTGGCAGAAACTGAGAATAATATCTGCTGCCCTCTCAAATGCAGAGGACAGTTTTACTGTTTTTCTCATTAAAGAGCAAAGATGAAGAGATTTGGAAGGTGCCACATAGATCCATGTGACGGCCAACTCACTGCTTTCAGTTTATTTGGGAGGATTTTTAGGAAGTCGGGGGCAACCATCCAAACCAGCGTGCAAATTAACAAATGGTCCTTGGCTAAAACAATTAGGCTCGTTAAGTGGTGGGGTTGTTGACAAGAGCTGCACATGTATTAAAATCAATCAGTGCCCAGAAGAGTGGATGGAACACTCTTGGGACCTCTACCTAACTGTGCACACACATAAAACTTGTACCCAGCTGATTTGTATCACAGTTTCATCACTTCAGTTATGTTGCCAACGTGCATGTGAAAAATCTCATTGTTAATAGTTAAATTAGTCTCTGAATATGTAGAATTCAATTTTAATCTTGTTTGCCGCCGTGATAACTGCTATTTATCTCCAGATCCCTTTAAAAGTGCTTCCTAAAAGAGCTTGATAATTCTAGAACCTCTTTCAGCTTCAGAGGTAGTCTTTCATTTAGTAGAAGAGAAGTGCAGCTTGCTTTCAGTGGTAAGGAGGGTGTATCATTCTCTTGTAATGGATTCTTAATTATTTTTCTATTGCTATTCCTGCATTTCAGTGGTGGCAGAAATTAAATCACATGTATTATTAATCAGTGCATTATCTTGCCGTACATCCATAAACAATACTGCAGGGGTGTTTCATCAATTATTCTGCTTATGAGAGCTCTTGAGCACACAGCTCAGCACTCAGAAACTCGATGATGGCATCCGCAGTGGAGATAGAGAAATCTAGGCAACTCGCTCTTCGTTGTAAGCAATGGTGAGTGACATAGTCAGTGCCATCCCAGGGCACATCCTTGTGCGCAGTTTGTAAAGTATCTTTAAAGTTGTCCATTTTCAAAGTTACAAAAGTTGTAACCATATCAGAAATTGTATCCACTGGTGTGTTTAAAAATTGCTTAGTGATATCAGAGTTATGAAGAAGAACATTTGACAAGGAAGGAAACTTCTAACGCCGCACCTTCAGTACTTTGTTACAGCTACTGATATTACAGTCATTGCATTATAATGGACTGTACTAAAGTTTTACCCCACAGACAAGAAAAGAGATTTCCACTCTGCTATCAAAGAGAAAACACTATATTTAAGGCCTATGCACTCCTAAACAAAATTATTTATCTTGAGTTTCAGTATCAAAAATCTAGTATTTAATTATTCCAGGGGCAACAGATTCATCTTGCACTGAGTTATGGAGTAGCTTCTTTATGATTGAAGTTGATGGAATATCAGGAGAAGAACGTCACCATAAATCCTCAATAACGCAAACGTTTGTGGAATCTCTCAAGATAAAAATGCAAATGTGATTAAGAAGCAGTTACCTTGTGCTGATATAGCAGCTCATATTCAAAAAGCCGATACCTCGTGTGCGCACGGCACGCAGGAGCAGTGGAATAAATATAGCATCGGACGCACGGTAGCGAATGCTTTTACGGCCTGCGCAAGACAGGGCCTTTTGAAAATAAAGGTGTTTCACATTTTTAATCTTATACCACTGCTTCGTCTAACGAGAGGGCATAAACTTTTAGGGAGGGGTGGTGCAAATAGAGTGGAGGGTTGGAGATGCAAATGGGTGGTGGTTGAAAATGGCATCTGTACAATGTGCAGGCTTGTTAGCAGTCAGAGCCCAACACTGAGGACAATCAAGGCACCTCGTCACTTGCCTTTTATCTCCTGTCACTCGCCAGATGAAAAATCACTATGAATTCGCAACATCCAGCTGCATTAACATAACAAAGCCCCGGAGGAGCGAGAAAGAGGGGGGGAAAAGGCCTGTCTTCATCGAATCTCCCGAACGTCCCGCCGACATGCTCGAAACACACTCTGCTCTCCCTTTTTCTCTACGCTCCCTTCCCTTCTCCCTCTCCCTCGCACGCGCACGCACACGCACACGCGCACACGCACACACACGCACACGCGCGCACACACATACAGTAAGAGCAGCTGTCTGCCAGACACCTCGAGATCTCCCATCGAACATCTTTCCACTGCTATTCTGTCAGCACGATAGATTAGAAGTATTACAGCCCGTTGTTCTTGAACAGCAAGAGAAAGAGGGGGTAAAAGGGAGGAAAGAAGAAAATCCCTTCCACCCCCCCCCCCACCTCTCTCTCTCTTCGCCTTTTCTCTCTCTTTCTCCTTGCAGGTCTCATCTCCTAGAAGAAGAAAAAAACCGGATGAGAAGGCATTATGCATATGAAAATGTCTTGTGATTTATGTATGCATGCCATGCAGATTCCATTACAGGACAGCAGGTCTGAGTGAGATTTCTTTCATCTTCCTCTTCGGCCACCCTGATCAAACCCCGTTCATGCTGCAGCTCACAGTAGCATGCAGGCGCAGGGAGAGGGCGGGGGGAGGCAGAAGGGGAATTATTTACTACCTCCACATGAGGAATGGGAAGTACACCACTTTAAAGGGAACGCAGTTGGGATGTTGTGCTCTGATATGCATTTTACCACTGCATGGATACATACTTGAATAAATGGGGGACCACAAACCCACAATCTAAACAAACTGCACATTTATATATTTATACTATATACATTTATACTATTATTTATATTGAATCATGTCTGTGCAGAGCATGGGTGTAGCAAAGGTTATATTGAAGGTTGCAATTTAAAATAAATATTATTTTGAATTTCTTACCATTACATTTTATTAGCCTGTTTTGCCTAACATCAGTTGGCCTATTTGGGTAATTATTGCTATTAAGGGTTTTAAGGCATGTAATACTACTGTAGGAGAAAATTTCACACGTAACATAGTTAAAATGCATCTTAGCATTATTAGGGTTATATGGTTTTTCCACTCACATTGCCATCTGGCAAAACACTGATCATCAATACCTTTAAACTGGGAATGCCTTATAACTGAAATCTGAACATTTTTGTAAAAGTTTTGAACACATTGATAGTTTGGGGTGGGGTATTTTTTTTGTATTAAGGGTTAAGGGTTATGTATTACATAATAAATACTAGAATATTTTATTGGCCATTCTTTCTTTCTTTTTTCTTTGTTTGCTTAGGTGTACTATGATATTATATTTTTATTGTTCAGATATTGGTAAATATTGTGATTTAAATTTCAGTTCATATCGCCTATTCCAACTCCACAAGCAGCGCACACTTTAGCATCCACTAGATACCAGTGATCACTGCCAACCTGATTAAGTTCACAGTTACAGAAAGCCAATAGCGGGATAACCATCATGCTATACACGCGCTCACATACACAAACACACACACACACACACACACACACACGCGCACACACAGACACATGCATACACAGACACACACGCACACACACACACACACACACACACACACACACACACACACACACACACACACACACACTCTTCCTCTCTGTCTCTTCACACATACACCCCCAGTGATCAGCACAATGTGAAACCTAACCCAGGTTGGCATTGTGGACACAATGTGTGCAGCAGCAGGTCTATATAAAGAGACAGACTATAAATACATCCAGGTACATTTTTATTATTATTATTATTATTATTACGTCGCTGTTGTTGTTGTTGTTGTTGTTGTTGTTGTTATGATTGTCAGGCTTGGCAGTTGCTTGCAAGTAAAATCACATTTAATAAACAGAATAAAGGGCAAGCCAAAAGCAAAGTCAAAAAGCAGTCTAAGGTCATACACAGGTATGCCAGTAAACCAGGCAGACAAAACAGACAAGGGCAAGGCAAAAAGAGGGAACCAGGATAACTAACTGGGCAATGAGTCAAAACAAGAACATTAAACAAAACAGGGAAAACAAATGACTTAGAAACGCTTGATTACTCTGATTCACAAGACTTCACAAAGAACATCACAAACATGAGGGGTATATACAAAGGGAATAGACAACAGGCAAATCCAACAGACAGAGGATGTGAATGAACAGGAGGATTATGGGGAATGTAGTCCCTAGATGTCACACTGGGAAGTGCCAATGTGATGATGATGAAGATGATGATGATAATGATACCAGATGCAATTTTCACAATCGCAGTAAATAGATATTTTATAGCATGTTAAATATATTACATCAACAGGCCAAATCAGGCTCTGTATAAGTACTCTTCCATTGATGTGACTTTGCATACAGGTCCCAGCGTATTGTTTGGTTTGTTAATCACATGCATGGTGAGATGAGAGAACAGTGGCTTTGAGGAGAAAAACCACAAGGGACCTCACCCTCCTCCATCCTCCCTTCTCCTCCCATCATCCACCTCCATCCTCCCCTCTCCTACCATCACCCTCCTCCATCCTCCCCTCTGCTCCCATCAACCTCCTCCATCCTCCCCTCTCCTCCCATCACCCTCCTCCATCCTCCCATCCCTCCTCCATCCTCCCCTCTCCTCCCATCACCCTCCTCCATCCTCCCCTCTCCTCCCATCGCCCTCCTCAAGCCTCCAGTGATTGAGGTCAGACAGCCGTTTTCCTCCTCTGGCCAGCTAATGTGATTGCATCGGAGCAATCCCCCTAAACTACATCCAGCACTGATCTGCATAGTAATTGGCTGTGCTCTCCTTGGAAGTAACCTTGGTGAGGTGCTCAGTCACGTTCCCCTATGCCGCCAATCACACCAAGATGCCCCTTTCTCTGGGTCTACTTCCTTGACTTTTGCTTCTTACTGGACATTATCCCACACACGTGAAATGCAGTAGTTTCTGCACTAGAGGAACAAAAGAAGAGCCATTCATGGGAGCGGATTCCTAATTTAATCTAAACCTTAACCCCAAAGTATGCACATCTATATCACGATTCAGGAATGACCCTTATTCAAATATGAACAACCACAGTGCAATGCAGAACATTATAACATGTCTCAGTATGTCACATATCTCAAAGGAATATAATGAATTCAACAGAGAGATGAATCGTCATGTGCGAAGAGCATGAATCAGGACAATGCAGAAAGGCATAACGCTCTGCACCGCTCCAAAGCATCCATGTAATAGCTATATGGAATAGCAATAAAATAGCCAACAACCTTGCATTTGTAAGTCTGTTCAGGAAATTTGTAAGTCTGTTCAGGAAACATTTCATGTAAATGAATCCGCATAAAATCCGCACAAAATGCTCACCATCACCTCAAAAAACAAAAATACAAATTCACCACAAGACAAAGCCCAGTGAATTAAGCTGTTGTTCAGTGCAAGCAAGGTACTTGCATAGCAACTCCTAAACACTTTAGCAGCTGGCTAATTAACACAACCACGAGAGGAAAAGACCTGCAACTAAACAGAATAATGTTTTGTCATGTTACTTGGAAAGATGTAGCTTTGTTGAAGACAGTCTGAAGTCAACATCAAGTCTCACCTGGTCTCTATCTCACCCAGTATCTAATGGTACTGATTTCAGTGAGTTTGCTTAAAGCACCTCCAATTAAGGAAATATAATTTCAAAAACTCTTTTCCTGAGGAAGTCTAAGAATCTTTTCAGAACTGAAAATGAAAGGACCTAATTAGCCACTTAAGTTCACACTTTATAGCATGCTGTGATGACATGCTGTGATGACATGTGCCGCCCATTCTGCTGGCTTGGCAATTTATTTTAAAATCTTGGATTTTACTTGACCTTTATCTTTATCTATATTGCATTTGGTATACAACCCTGGAAACAGTGCAATAAGTTGAATAAAATCGCTGCTTTATGACAACTTAAGCACTCGAGTTGAGGGTATACTAAGAAGACACATTAAGGATTGAAATGCTATTTATTTGCTTTTTGTTTGTTTAAAAACGTGTAGAAGATCTTAACTTCTCCCTCCGATCCAAACACACCTAAGAAGCATTTTTCCTGCTAGGCCTACTGCAAGATGTTCAAATAAATGTGCGTTCATAAAACTCAAAGCAGCTAATCTTTTTTAAGAATTATGGATTTCATATAAGGTCATTTATTATCATAGCTGGTTTAAAAATGAATAACATAACGTAGTTGAAAAGTGCTGAAATGTGATACATGCTTTCGTAACTGTCGTTAAACAGCAAGCAAAGAGAGAGAAGTCTCTAAAGTTATTTAATGGGTTTACTAATGCAGATGCTTTTAAATATGCAGAAATATGCAATGAGTTCCTAATTTTTTATGCACAAGACTCAGTATTGAGATCAGTGACTAGTATTGGCATATGATTTAGTATTGGAAAATCAGTAGTAATGCCCCTCCCTAATGTATTGTGGCCCTTCATGAGTACTGTAGTTGCGGTTTAAGGACACAGCTTAACAGTGTTGTCTGCGCTCAGCTGTAGCCCAGCTAAATGAGAATAATAATAATAATAATAAAATAACGGTTATGAATGGCAGGGCATCAAAATAAAATATACTCTCACATGTTTGAATTTCACTACAGGTTATACAGGTTCAACAGGATAAATATACATTTTAAATAGCATTTAATATAATTAGAGTGCTTCCCAGTTCAGGAGTAATTATTCAGATCATTATTTTTATTTTTTGAAACATTACATTATTGTTTTGCTATTTAATTTTCACCAGCAGCAACTTAACACTACCACTCTTTTATTTTTATTAGTAAAATGTTCTTTAAATATGCATCATGTAAAATTTTTAATTCAATTGTATTTAATTGTCATTGATTACATTAATTAGATTGATTATATGCTTAATGTACTTAAATGTGATTTAATTGAAAAAGTTTGAACAACACTTCCTTTAGAAACCCATACATTAAAATTCACTTCCCATGAAGTAAGAAGGACCCCTTTAAAATGTTGAATGCTTAAAGACTATATATACACAAGTGAAACCTAAGAACTGTGCTCACTGTTCAGCTGCTGTAACCTATGAAATTAGAACAAGTAGATGAACCCACTATACTTTTTCTGAAGGAAATCCCAACTTCTGCCTTCTCGGCAGGAGCTGTAGTAATTTCAGGAGAGACAGGTTTTTTGATGTGAAACATGACTTATTGAAGTATCAGCTGTCATAAATTTGATTTCATGAAAAAAAAGTTAATAAAGTGATAAAGTAGTAATAAAGTAATAAGTAATAAAGATTAAATGGGGGGGGGGGGGGACACCAACAATTACATCACTACCACTGGCTTAGACTGATAACAGACAGGTGTTAACCGTGAATATCTGATTAAAAGTGAATAGTTTATGGCTTTCTTAAAAAAAAAAAAAAAAACACTCTTTTACATTAGGCAAGATTTTTTCTGCAAAATGTTTCCAAGTAACCTTCTCTCTGTCCTTCTAGCAATAGACTATACCCATTTATGTGTGAAGATAAAAGTCATATGTATATTTTATGAATGTGTGTCTCCAGAATTTCTCCCTTCCCGGCACCCCCCACTCTAGGCTGGAAACAAAGGCTCACAACTTCATATGTCCCCAGATGTCAGTGACAAGGTACGTAGCTGCTTTTTCTGCTGATTTGATGTGCATTTCAAACAGGGAGCTTCACAACCATGGTGCTTATTTGCAATGGAGATGCTGCTTTTTTCTATCATTCTCTGCTTTGGAAGCAAAACAGAGTGTCAAGTGAGTGACAAGTTTGTTTTCCTGTAATGATTTCTACAAACTCTTGGTCTGTTATGTTTTGTTCCTTTGCCAGTTTGACCTAGTTGCAGCTGAACACAGCTCCACCCCTCCACCCCTAACCCCACCCCTAACCCCACCCCCATTGCACTGATGGGTCCCCAATGCCCCAATCCTATTGTTAATCACAGTATAGATGACTGCTGTACTAAAACAAATCAATAATATGGAGGGCATTTGGTGTAACGAAATTCATATATTACCAATATATTGCATTTATAATCATTTTCTACATGAATTAAACCAATTTTTACTCAAAGGTTATTTAATAAATTCACTGAGTTTGATTGTGGGTTTTCTTTTTTTAACGCTTTATATCTGCAAAAATAGTTCATGTTTCCAGTAATGAATGTCTTTTTATTACGTCCCTGAGGAAGTTGCTGCCGCCAAGGGATCAGCCCAGCCAGCAGACTTAGCTGGAATGTTCTTAAGCGTATTCAAAATGGAGGAATGCTTTGTTATACGAGCAAACTGCATCCCTTGGGCTGTCTCACAGCATAAGCCATGGTCTGTGATGACTTTCTCACACCAAAGCAGCACCTCTCTCGCTTTCTTTTTCTCTCTCCCCTCCTCTATCGCTTGCTCTCAGAGCTATGGTGGCATAATTGTGCCACAGGGTTTTAGACGCTGACATATTTGTCACCTGGAGATGTGCCATTGCAATCTCTAGACGAGGCTCTCCTTCCTCTTTGGGGGTCTCATATATAGAGGCTCTTTGTTGACTTTTCGCGTTCTCTTTTCTTTTTTTTTTGTCAGGGAACTGACAATTTGAAAAAGTTTTATTTTCCTCCAAGTTTTTCCTCAGAGTTCTGAGCATCGAGAGAGGCAGAGGAGTGTGCAAAAGGCTGAGTCACGTGCCTAAGTCATTTGGCTAGATCTTGTCATTTCAAAGGTCTAGTTTTCTAGTACTGTAATTTCACTACTGTGGTAAATATTTTTCTTGACTAGAGTATGTTAGGTTAGACTCTTGTAAACTATAACAGGTGATACAATGTCACTACTCCCATGCATATGGAGTTTGGCCCTCATGACACGTTGTTTGATGTACAAGTGTATGCCACCTGACTTCTGGAGACATCGCTGCTTTACCTGAAAGACCATTGCAGTGACTCCCCCTGCCCTCTAACACCAACCACAATCAAACATCACGCTGACACTAAATAATGACTTGGTACTATTGTAATTTACTTTTCAACATGCTAGCAATACTGTGTCTAAAGGTCTGTTTACTGCTGGTCTGAGGAATGATGAAGGAAAATAGTTCAGTACTGAAACATGATGGTACTTAGTGGCCTGGTTAGGGCAGTAATCTCTGAAATGCAAAAAAAATGATGATCAGAATTTCACCCATTTGCAGTCAACCTTGGTATGTCAGAGGAAATGTATACTGGAGATTTAACCGCCAATAGGACTCATACATATTGGTGTATATGGAGAAAGTGAGCCTATGAGGAGATAAGCTCCGCATTCTGTATGCTGACCTAATTGCATGTAGTCTTATCCATCTGCTCGTGTCTTGTTCTAGCACTTCATACTGCTTCATTTCCTCATTCAATTTATTCATCAGGCAAGCATTTGGGTTTATTTCTCTCACTTTCTTTGTTTTGATACCTTTGGTGTGCTCTGGTGTGGGATTTCCACAGAAGAAGAAAAGTGGTTCTTGTTTCTCTCTCTCTCTCTCTTTCTCTCTCTCTCTCTGCCAAACACTATTGTTGAAACACCTTAAGTCCCAGGTGTGGGGTGGGATGGGGGTGCAGGACTGAAATACATGTCTGCCCTATTTAAATGCTTCAGAGGAGGCAGACGAGGAGCATCTGTATGATAGAGCTCCCAGATATGGCTGGACCTGTGATGCTTGCTTCATTCATTTGATGATTTTTTTTTCCTATAAGAAAGTTTCCATTGTTGCAGAACTGAATGTTTTAAAAATGCCAAACTGCCTTTTTTTCCATAAGCTTTTGTATTCTTAGGCTTTCTGGAACATTTTTTATGTTAAATAAGCAGATTATTGAAAATGTACAGGTAGGTATTCAAATCAAAACAGCTGCTAGTGTGTTCTTAAAAAAGGAATTAGAAAATACTGGTGTCAGTAATGTTATGACTTTTGTCTTACTGAATTAAGTCTGGTGTCCTGAAGCGAATAGAAAAAAACACAAGTAGGTGACTGTTCCAAAACTCCCATCATCTGTGCCTGTACATCTAGTGAGCTGAAAATGAAGGACCACAGGACAGATAACATAACACGAACACACACACACACACACACACACACACACACACACACACACACACACACACACACACACACACACACACACACACACACACACACGAAACATACAACATAAACATACATAATACATACACATGGACAGCAAGACACTTCCATGCATCAGAAATTGCATGAGTGTCCTGTGAAGGTGAGAGAAGAGGAGGATTTGGAGCAGGGCAACGTTCTACTATTTGCATGCAGGCTGGTTTTGGCGCTGCATGAGAGTGGGCAGGACACAGCGACCCTGCAGGGGATTCTGGGGAGGAAGGCGCCCACAGCAAGGCGGGTGACAACAGCTGCTGTGTGACAGGGGACGAGTGTACCCACGCTCATCAAATCTTGTCAGTCACAGTTCTCCTAATTAACAAGCATCTGCTTCCTCATTTCATTTACACGCTTCCCACTGACCCCTGACCCAGGCTAAACCACGTCCACAGTGCTCGCCTGCGGCACCGAGCAGTGAAGTCAGCGAGCTAAAACGGGCAGGCATATGCAAAGCATTCAGAAAATAGACATTCAGATGGAGGCAAGAGTGAAGGTCATGTCCAAAGATGTGTGGCGCTAGATGCAGATCGACACAGCTGCGAATGTATGATAAAAATGTCGTTTGATTCCACGTCATTTGAAAAATAAATGAAACCAAACTGTAGTGATACTGTCCTTAATGAAAGGCACCGAATGCGTAAATCACATCAGCTGGCAATGTTTAGAATTTAGAAGGCATGTAATTAAGTGCTATGTTCTCATGATAATACTTTTACACTCAGATGCAGCATTCTTCACATAGTATGGAATTAAGAATATGAATTCCAGGGAAGTACACATCTTCCTGCATTTTTTTTTTACATGCATAGAAAATCAGTGCAAAGACCAATACGCATGTTACTTTAATTATTTTGTAAGTGGCACAGTATATCTTTTCAGTTAAAGTAATTAATGTACAGCTCTATATGGTGCATTGGTATTGACAACATTCATGCATGTCAACATATTGACAATAAACAAAATGTGAATGTCATGTTTCAAATATTTTTTAAAATCTGATATGAAAAATACATATAAGAACATTGTTGTTGGCTTTTTTGCATTCGTCAAAATTGTTTCACAGCCAAAAATGACTTGATTGAAGCTCAGATTCATTAAAACTTAATTAATATGCATCATTATGTAAATGAGACGGTCGTTAATGAGTTTTTAAAAGAACCATTCCTTAATTAGTTCACTTTTAATAGCATCATCATTTATCTTTCCCTTCTTTGAAGCAAAATGATGTGCAAGAGCAGCCAGTATCAAAATGCTAATCTATATTTTATTATTTCAATCTTACTGATTTTTATGCAATTTGCAGGACAATTTCAGCAAAGGGAGGTGATTGCATTTTCTTGCCTGTATATGAAATTTGAACGTCCCTTTCTCCATCTCTCAGTGAGTCCTGCTCAACAACTCTCCATTTCCTAAGAGCCTGAAGTTAGGCCAAGCTATGCACATTACAACTGTTCACGCGATAGGCACTGCCACAGCTAACAATTAAAAGCACATGTGTAAAATCCTGTGCATGGCAGCATCTAGTCAGATCTTCTGCAGTGGCTGTGAAAAGTCATCAACAGCTTTTTTGGAAAAAAAGAAAGGGGGAAAAGATAAAGAGAGAGTGAGAGAGAGAGATAGATAGGGAGAGAGAGATAGGGAGAGAGAGAGAGAGAGAGAGAGAGAGAGAGAGAGAATATCACTTATGAGGTGCCAAGAGATTTGCTGAAAGGGAGAGATTTCCTCTGCTTCACAGCCAGGCTACCTTCTCTCTTCCTGTGAGAACTAACCAACGACCTTTCTGAGAGTGAGAAGGCAAAGTTTTCAGCTGCAGATTTTGATAGCAAATAAAAATACTCAAATTTTAAGTGTTTATAATACTCTGTGATTTATTTATTTGTTTAATTCACCTTAACCATTTACACATACATGCATGATCTTATTAATGTTATTAATGTTATTTAATAGAAAGCTGATATGGTGTCAAAATAAAGCAAGATTAGGTCTAGAGTAGTAATTTCTTTTTAAAACCCCTGTTACATTTATTTGAGTTAAAAAATACACCCTTTCAAATGAGTCAAGACAGCAGTCCTACCAATTAAATAATTACGGCTGCTTACATTTTAAATTTAGCCTCCTCACCATGTCTCGTTGGCAGTGTTTTTTAGCAAGGTGCTTTTCAGATGATTAAGAATATGACTGAAAAACATATTTATTTTTGTATGTATTTATTTGTCTATCTATCTATGAATGCATAAATGAATGTTCTGGCTGCTCCTTACAGCCCGAAAGGCCAGATATAAAACACTGCTCTGTTATACCTGAAATATTTCTGTTCATCTGAGTTATATGCAACACTGAGCCACTGAGTCTGCACACTTCTGCACATTTGAACTCGCTTTCCAAAGTTATCTTATTATACACTGATTCTAACTCACTTAAATTAATAACACAATAACCATTATTAAATAACAAGAATATACTATAATTAACAGCAATTATTAAGTTTAATGTATTATTATTATTATTGTTATTATTTACATTTATTATTGTTTATATTTACATTTATTAATAGTAGTGGCAATAATAATAATAATAATAATACCTTCCTCAAACACTGTGGTGGTTCTCATTATTTAAGTGTGCATTACTGTGGAAATCAATTCTCAGAAAGACATATAAATTACTGTTTAACGAGATGCCATATTTCATAAATTATTCAAAACACCTGGGATTACAATATGAGATCAAATGATAGAAAAGAAAGGGCACTCTGCTGGAGGCAGCATCAACACCAGCCATCACGTTCTTGTTTTGATGTTAAATAAGGTAGGAGTCCTGCGAGCTGTTCAGACAGGAATAACCGAGGAGTAGCATGCAGCCCTTGCTCATACGCCAAAGTTCTTTTAAAGCACTTGGCCAAATGCACAGAGCACATTATTGGTTGGTTCTCTGAAGTGTTGCATGTAAAAATGTTTCAGGAGGTGCAGTAAAATTGTTGTCTCGCTTGTGTTCCTTTTGTAATTTTATTTATTCAACTCCTAAAGATTTTTTTTTTGCTGCTTTTGTTTAACATTTCTATAGTGCGTAGGTATCATGACTTCAGTCTCATGACTGTCGGTTAGAAACATATCAGTATAAACATCATGTTAACATGTAATAACGTGACAATTGGCATGCAGTACTGAAATGTCATAAAGTGTACTTTAACTGGGGACTGAATGGAAGACCATTACTATACTAATATACAGTGTGAAAGTTAAAAATAAGCAGCAAGTCAAGGAAAAACTTCAAGAATGTTGTTTGAGCACAGGCTTACCCAAATGGCCATAGAGCATGTTGATTTGGTTTAGAGAAAACATGCTGTTTTTAATAAATCTGTGCAAAATTGCCAAAACCTTTACAGACCTTCAAAGCACACAGCAAGCAACAAGCACTATATACAACTTTACGATATGCTGACACTGGCAGAGTATAGTTACATTTCTTAGTAATGTGAATACATTAAACATTAATATTGTTTTTACAAGAAGTTGCATGATTCTGGGTCAATATAATATTGTTTTTTTCCCCAAATTCAGAGAAAGTAAATGCTCACCACAACGACGTCAATGTGAAATTACATGAGTATGGAAAAAGCAAGTAGATAAGAGTGAATACTGTAGGTGTGTAGGCGTGGGTGTTTGTTTGTGGGGGTGTGTTCACATATGTGTACATGTGTATGTATGAGATTCATTAGTACTGTACCAACTGAAGCAACTGGATTCCAAGAAATAAAATCAGACACTTAAAAAAGTGTACTACAGCGCCCCCCGTGGGCCACATCTGTTTCTCTCAAACAGGAACAACTTGCTCAGAACACAGTGAGATCAGGGTACCATGGATTCATCAGTAACTTACATAGCATGTCCCCCGATAGTGGCAGCTTCTCCAAACCCTCACACTCCCTTGGTAAAAGCCTCCCATTGCATCAGGAAGCAGAATACAGCGATCCTACACACAAAAAAAGGCACTCCTCTGCTGTTTTATTCCATTTACTGAGGAGGATGTCTCCTCCTCCAGGTCTAGTGCTCTCCTGTGACCCACCAGTAAAGTGCAGATGTCGGAGGGAGAAAAGTAAAGTTGTGGCCCTGGCGACCTGCTCACGGCAGCCCAGGTGCAGCCTGCCACACACTATAGCACACCCACCACCACCTCGGAGCTATTTCCGACACAAATGAACGAAGGTTTTGTACAAGAGAGGAGCAGCAGGTTTGGGCCAGAAACACTGGAGGAGGAAGAGAAGAGCATTCCTCTATCATTGTCTTTTGATGTGTAGGATGGATTAGAGTGATGGATTGAGAGTGATGACAGTAAAAGAGCTTTGCACACGATTGTGCACTTTCAGTCATGTTAAAATACTCATTCTTTTATGTGATGTATGGGATCATACACAAGTTTTCTTTTCATGGTAACTGCTCTTCAGCACATGAGCAGAAATACAAAATTATGACCAACACTGCCACCCATCTCTAGTATAAAGACACAGCAGCTGTAAAAAAGTGTGCATGTGTGCGTGTTTTGCAGACAGAGGAGAATGAGGGAGCACCCATTCCATAATCCCAGTTCATATTCAGTGCATCAGAATTGTCTTTCATAATCTCAGTTCCTTATTTACCCAGGCCAACAGAACTGAAAGAAATATGACAAACTGCACGAAGAACTGAGTAAAATTCGGCAGGCAGAAGATGAGCTAAGCGGGGGAGCCATGTCGCGCCAGCCACTGACAAAATAACTGCAGATAATTAGACCCTTTTGTAGCGTGAGCATATTTCAACAAAGACACCTGCACTTCCTGCGGAGGGGAGCGTCACATGCGGTGACTGTCATTTTTAATCTGCTCCTCCTGCGGCGTTCTCCGCTGCTCTCAGGGAGACCACAGGGAACCCGATGGGCGTGTGAACACCACGATGAGGATTCAGCGAGCGTTCCGTAGTGGCCTGGCTCCGACAGGACCCCCGCTGCATGGATTAATCACTGTCTGCGCATAAAGTCCACGTCGAAATTTTAAGACCGTAGGGGGAAAAAGCTGTGATGTCAGTGGTTAAACTGTAATTTGAATGAGTGCTCATTTCACCATAACAATTGAAATTAGCTTTAAATGATCTTTAAAAGCTCATATTCACTGCCACAGCGGCAGAGTCGACACAGAGTGGTCAACATCGACGTCATCAGACCTAGCTTTTCATAGTTTCAGTTTTTAAACAGTCTGTCCTGTTGGATTAAAGGGCATGGCTTTACAACAGCTCTGGCCTCTGGGAAGCTAACATGACATGCTTTAGGGGAAACAGCAGCGTCTTCAGTGTAAAGTTTCCTGCAAGGTCTCAGGGAGCTCAGCGGTGCTTTATCCCGGCGAGCTCATCAGGTTGGGGAAATCACTGAGCCTGGCTCTCTCTTTCATCTCCTTCCCTGAATGAAACCCTGTGTTTGATCGCCCAAGCCAATTTGCCAGCCCTCGTGGCACACATCCCATCAGACCTGGGCATTGTGCATCCCGCATTCTGGCACTGCACGCCAAATTATTTCCTCCTCCCCCCAACCCACCCAGACCCCCTTCCAAAAAATGCACGGATATGCGCCGCTGATTTCGAATGCCCGGCTCTTGCATTGTCGGCATCGTTTTGGCTCTCCGCCAAACCTATTATATTGATCTCTCTTTTCTGTGCACTTCAATGGCCCCAGACAATGCAGATTTCGAGCAGAACATATTAAGCAAATAACATGAGCTTGAAGCCCTGCACTCAGAGACTGATGTCGTTAATATCAATGTCTCGTGTCTCAGCCTATAACTCAGCATTTCAATGCTCTCGGGCGATGGAGCAACCTCCTTCTCCCGCGCCACATGCAACTCCGCTCAGTCGCTGCGTTTCGCTGCAAATCGCGTTACGTTCCATAATAAACTCAATGTAATTATGTTATGGAATATTTTCGCGCTGGTTGTGCGGATTATAGTGGGTCGACCTGCTTTAATGACACTTATCGGCCGCTATCTGCCAGAGCGGCTCCGCGGGGTCCCCTGCTGGCACACGCCGCCTGCTTTCCGCTGGCGCGCTCGCCTCTTCAGCTTCTCCCAAAGCCAATATGGGAATAGTCGTCTGCCTAAGCCCGGCTGGGCACGGTGCATCTGCTAATGAGCACATCTATGAGATGATTCCCCATTTCCTGAGAGGGGAATCAGGGTAAACATTTAAATGGGAATCCTCCACAGGCCCAAAGTGCCATGGCGGGCCTGCCAGGAAAGCCAGTGCCCCTCGTGTTTGTTGCGGGTGATGGTGAAATGACAAAGTGCATGATGCCTCTAATGTCTGTAATGAGCTTTATGCTTAGTAAGATGCTGCATATGTCTGAGGTGAAGACCAAGAGACAGAGGCCAGGCGTTTTCTGTCATCCACAACACACAACTGCTTAACACACAAATCAGCAGCTTAAACTGGCAAAAGTGACCAAGCAGCAAATTCCTTTTTCCAGACCAATTTCAGATGCAGAGGTGATCACTTCCTGGACTGTGTGAGGTGCTATGGTGAATGCAGTATGTCAGCTAACGTGGCAACATTGGGCTGTTTTTTTTTCACAACCAAGTACCTGCACTTGGCCACCAGCAGCAGAGACATATCATTACTGCAAGGCTACTGGTGAGTGCTCACAGACACAGCTGCTCCTGGGACAGGCTCTGAGCTGTGTTTCGCTCCTAAAGAGCCCTGGGTAGCTGAAGGCTACACCCTTGGCCATGAATGAAGAATGAGATAAATACTGATGGGCATGACTTGCACAAACAGCTAAGAGTTCACAAATTAATTTGTGTTACCTAATTTGATTTCAATTACATTACCAGCCAATGGGAAGCACAGCATTTGCAAATTCTTTTTACAGTATAACGAAAAGGTATAATCAACTTATCAATGAATTTATGTCAGCATTTCTCAGCCCTGCTGTTAGTGTACAGCATTTTTCTCAGCTCAGTCTCGGTGGTGAACATCTCCGTGCCTCCATGCAAGAAACACGGGGCACATGTGTGTGATTTCAATAGTGAATTCATTTGTGCCGCTACCGACGCCCTATTCGCTCAGCAGTCGCTAAGGGGACCCTGGGGAGCCCTATCACAGTTCTATATGCAAATGTCCTTGCACCTGGGCAGCGGTGCAGGCATGCTGGGAGCTTATTTATGCAAATCTGATAGAGTGCCTGCACGCATGCAAGCCACAGACACCAGCAGCTAGATTTCAAAGGAACGCTGAGCTCCTGCGAGAAGGTTTACGTGAGCAAAGGACACACAAATACAGAGCAAGAAAATAAAAAAGATTGACAAAAGTGTTATGGTAGATATTTGCCAGTACTCCTGACATGATACCTCATATACAGTCATACAGGGATGTTTTACTAGGAGGGCAAGATGATTTGTCAGTGTCACAAACAAATGCCCCAGAAAAGTAATTGTATTCCAGTGTAAGGATGTGCTGTCAACAGCAAATGCTTGCATGGGTGACCCAGAATATGAATGCAGTCAAGGATTAATTTGAATATTAGGGAAAGTGTAGCCTCACAACCAATCAGAGGTACTAGAGCTTTGAGGAACAGTGTTACATCAGCATTGATTGTGTGTGACTTAGCAATTATTTCATCAGTTACAGTAAAGTGACGGACTTGCGTTTCATACATAAACCCATCTTTCTTGAGAGACCTTTCCAAGACCTGAGAGGAAGAAAAGACAACCAGAAATGTGAAGCTATGTGAGGCAAGACTGAAAGGGAGACAGAAGCACTCTGAATCTAAACTGTCAATAATAAGCCAGTAAAAAAAGGTGAGTTGAGGCATCACAGGGAGAACTCTGCCAGAGGGGCTCTGTATTGGGAGTCTATTGATGATTATAGATTTTACCAAGCTGCAGGAAATTAATACAAGTCAAGAATTCTCCCGGGGGATTTAGTTAATGACCTCCTTGTTTCTATTTCACTAGCTTTGTTTCAGTCAGAAGCTTTGTAAATTGACTCATTTCTTTGGATCTTTAGATTGTTTCAGAAAATATGTTTGAGTAACTGCGCAAAATGTGAACAAGAGACCATGCCTGTGTAAGGGTATGTAAGAGTAAGAGCATATAAGTAAATAAGGCAGTGAGAGTTAAAGGAACAAGAGTATTGGTGAGTGAACAAGAGGTAGTAAGGAGTTGAGTGATCAAGAGTAACGTGCATGAGTAAGAGTGAATGAGGGAAAGTGCGTAATAGTGAGTGAATGAGGGATAGTGCGTAATAGTGAGTGAATGAGGGAAAGTGCGTAATAGTGAGTGAATGAGGGATAGTGCGTAATAGTGAGTGAATGAAGGATAGTGCATTAGTAAGAGTGGGTGAATGAGGTAGAGTGCGTAATAGTGAGTGAATGAGGGAGAATGTATAATAGTGTTTAAATGAGGGAGAGTGAGTGAAGATAAGTAAATGAGGGTGTGTGCATGAGTAAGAGTGAGTGAAAGTGAGGGAGAGAGTGTGAGTAAGAATGAGCGAATTAGTGAGAGTGCCTAAGAGTGACTGAATGAGGGAGAATGCAGGAGTAAGAGTGATTGAAAGTGAGGGAGTGACTTAATCCTACTGAATCACTATTACTGGGTTGATGATGCCTCTCACTGCATGTAAAAAATGAGAGCTGGGAGTAAATGTGATAAAACCATGGGTTGTAAATGAGGACAAAACAAATCATCACCATTCACAGCTGGAACGCCACCGACTGGGCCACACTCCTGTGAAAAACATCACACAGGAAATCTTTCTTTAGAATAAACAACCCCTCACAGCAGACAATAGGCAAAATTAATGTGCAAATATATGCAAGAAATTAAAAGGCAGAATTACCAGGCAAATGAGGTAGCTACACTTGAATCCTTGGAATTATGAATAATTGCGCTAAATTTCCTGCTCCTATTATGACTTTTTGGGGTGTAAACAAAGGCCTAATTGTGGAATCTGGGGATGAACATTGGTAAGCCGCAACCGGTTGTTGCAAATGATGATACAGAGTAGTCTGTAATGTGCCGTTGTGTAGACTACTTGATGAACCTCGCCATGAGAACAGTTGATCATCCAGCCACCACAGAGTCAAAATGCGAAAACAGCCGCAGTAAGCCTATATAAAGATAGTGAAATTAGCGTATTGTATAATGTGTGTTACTAGGCCAGCAAAAACCCTGCTGCACTTTCAACAGTCTTATCTCAGTAAGTCCTGTCAACGGGAGAGCCGGCGGTTTTGACGGCGCCATCAGCGGGGGCTCATCAATGCGGTTTTTTTTAATCGGAAGCGGAATAAGGGGAGGGGCAACGCCTCGGCTCGGGTTTTGATTGAGCGCAGGCTAACAAGCTAGTCGTTGCGAGCGCTGAAGCCCGAGGAGCGGGAGCGGAAGAGTGCGCGTTAAAAGCGGCGGGAAACCGGCGACTCCCACGCGCCTTGGACAAGGAAGAAAAGGTGTCACGGGAACCCACGGGAGAACGCGAGCCGGGGTTCCATTTGATGTGCTGCCTGACAGCTTACAAGTCCTTGGAGCACGTCAGGCAAGAGAAGAGGCTCGCTGTACACCAACGTGTGGTTAGGCTCCACGGAGAACTCATTATTGCAGTGTGCATGCTAAAATACATAGCCTTGGACAGCAATTGAAGAAACAGTCATTATTACTACTTGGAAGTGGCATATGAGGAAATATGGAGCTGTGAGTCTCCACATGGTCTCTGTCTTGCCCTGGTTCAAACACCGTGCTGGCACATGACCAGTGTGTTCCATTAGCCCTCTTCCTGTGCAAGAGCCCCAGCAAACAGGTCAGTTATATTTGAACCATAATCAAACCACCCCAGCAGTTACAACACGCCCTGAATCATATCTAGCCCAGGAAACGAGTATATTCAAATGGCATCAAGTGCATCGGTGCTACATTTGACAGGATGTTCATGAGGTTGACTATCATTGCAGAGACACTGAACAGGATTCCTTAGAGAGGGCACCCAATTATCATTTTTATATCACCTCTGTGCTAAGCTCATCTCTGTGTAATGCACTGAGTCACTGTTTTGCGTGTGCATGTCAGGCTCACCATCTTAGGTGAGAAGGGGGAAGCGAGTCAAAGACGCAGTTTCCGGCCTGTGTCAATGACAGTCATGGAGATATGATCTGGGAATAGGCCAGAGATAAGCTTGCATTCTAAAGCTTATGAACAGGCCCAAAAAAAAACACATAATAAGCTTTAGATTCAAATTTAACATAAATTTACAATTTGTTTACAATTTAATTTACTGCAATGCACAGTTTCCAATTTAATGAAAGATACAGAGAGTGCAGGCAGAATGCTGTTTTTACTACATATGTGTAGTAACTGGCAAACAACATGAACAAATAAAAAAAAATTTCTAAAATTGCTTTACGTTGCATTTCTTTTTTGCATTTTCAGCACTTTTTTAAGCATGAGACTGCATTGGTTGGAGGGTATTAAATGGGCACTGGGGGGCGGTGTCTGGGTGCTTAGTTCTCTGTCATCAGCAGCCCGTAATTTACACCAGCAACATCAGTAAAGACAAGCAGCCAAACGACATAAGGGTGTAACCCACCTAGTGGATGTGACCTGGCCACAGTACCACCGTGTAAGAGCAGAGATCTGGCTGCATTGTTCTTCTGTGTTCTGGCTGGCTATGAATTTAGCAGATGATATGTGAGCTCTCTCTACTCCTAAAGTTCAGGGTGGGGAAACCCCAACAGTGGGCAGCACTAGCACCGGGTACTTGTAACATCTGTCAAGGCAGACACATGTGAGTTCATTTGTGCTGAATGAACAAATGAACAGATTGATGGAGGGTTAGTCACTGGAACTGACAGGAGAGCCTCTGCGCTGGGTGTCAGTTGAATTGAATCAACATATTGGCACAGTGGGAGTCTCAGACAAGTGCTACAGTTTCCTGTAAAAGACTGAGATGCTCATTTTCACCTCCTCCTTCCTCCAAGAATGAAGGGAAGAGAAGAAAGAAAACACGAAGTGAAAACTTTTTAAGCAGAGAGTAGCAATTAGCAAAGTGTTAATGAACGCTGCTTCTAATCTAAAGGTCTGTGCTAATTATGAGCAGAAACGTCACAGTTCATCTTATTCTGAATCTCCCACTGGACTGGAAAGATACTGAATGTACAAACACAAACCTTTGTATGGAAGTGCCATATTCAGTGGTCAAAAGATCAGAGAATCTTTAACTATCCAACCATCCTGGTATCCATACAGAAGAATGTAATGGTTTTGATGTGAAGTCCTTCAACTTTGTCTATACAGCTGTAACATCTAAACATTAATGAGCTTTAGTTGCGGAAACCAGTAGAACTACTGAAAGGATTCATTTTCATCTGTGAATGGTATTCAGTGAGTTATAAGAAGTATATGATATTTACATGTATTCACCTCAGTGGTTTTACAAATGTTTTTGTGTTTGGCTGCTTTTAAAAATAGTATTGGTATAAATGTTATTTTTAACGTACCAGTTATAACCCCGTAATTACACATGTACAACACGTGTTATCAGACACTTTCAAATAACCATAATTTGTTAAATGCAAATGATGAAGGCTGTAAATGATATTAATGAGCACATTAAAAATAAAATGACATTAATCAGTGCATTAAAAATGTAAAAAAAAAAAATGTAAAAAAACATTACACTAAAGTTTTTCCATGGTATGTGTTCTAGTTCTGTAATGTGATGACATATGTAGAATGCAGATGAACAGAATCAGGATGGGCATATACATCTTGTATCCACTAGAGGAAACAGCAATGTGATACATACACACACACACACACACACACACACACACACACACACAAACACACACACACACACACACACACACACACACACCCAGAAAGGCTCAGTTGCTTAACCAGAGAACGCTGACTAAACATGCTCATCCCAAGGGCTCTGCTCTCAAAGTTGTAATTCAGAAATAGCACTTTAATAACAAGCTACTGCTAGTGCACATCGTTAATCCGCAAATTAATGAAATGCTCCGCCCCCACACTAATTCTTCTTCTAGTATTATTTTTAGTTATGGGGCCAAGCACTTAAAGCCTCAATGCTGCTTGCATGTTTTAATTCCACCAATCATCAGCTGAGTGGCCCACTAGAGAGCGGATGATCTTAAGCACGTAACCTTGGATGAGCCACGTCCTAACATCATTACGTCTTCTCCATAAACATATGGCCTCCCTTTTCCCTACTGCACATCACAATAAATACTGTAAAAAATCTGTGTCCTGCTTAGCCATTTCCAAGTGTTTGGGCCATGGTCTGGGCCTGTCCTTCCTGCTGTTGTTTTTCACTAAAGCATGATCCCTACCCTGTAAAAGTCACCTTGTTCAACAAAACATTTCTGTGTCAGGTTTCTATAAGGCAAAAATAAGTTGCTAATTTTGTCTGGTGCTCTTTCCAGACAGTGCAGGTTTAATTGCTAATTGTTAACTGGGAATGAATGCATTTGCATATTAATTAGGGAGCCCATTTACATTTTTAATTTGCTGCCTTCAAAGGGGGTGAGATAAAAGGTCGCACAATTTTAAATAATTTATGCTCCGTTGCTGAAAAGAAGCTGAAAGGAAGCGCTCAGCTGATTTTAACCCCTGAGAGCTTTTACAGAATGAAGCTCTCCAAAAATTGTTTTTACAAAACTAATTAAACGGAAAAGGGCTGGGAGCATGGTGGAGCAGTGAGCCACTCTGCATGGCTGGAGCAGAAACACCACACTTGATATTCTTCATGAAGATATGTACGATATTTCAAAACAGGCCTTTCCCCCCTGTTCACTCCCGCAGGTAGGGTCACGACTCGGGAAGACGATCACAGACACGTTTTTTTGGGGGGGTTTTTTTGGTTTTATTTTTTGCATTTTCAGACACTTCTATAGAGTTAGACACTTTGAAAATATATTATTTTCATTGTTTTGGGAATGCATACTCCTAGTACACTAACTCGAAAGACAAGAGAACTGTCAAGTTGTAATGTCAGTCTAATGTTGCCATGACAACCTTTCATCACAGTTCATTTTTCCTGAACATAATATTCAATTAGCTCCTGACTAGTGTATTTGTAATGACAACATATACAATGCACAGGGCATTCTATAGCTGTTATGTGTCCTGCTAGGAACATTTGAGAAACATGCAGATAGTCAAAATCACTTTCTTTTTTCTGGAGTGAACCAGTTCTGCAAAGGGTCTACAACTACATGTAATGATACTGGTAGGTTCTCAAGTTTATATGAGGACCATCGTAACTATAATTAATATAGGAGACGGTATGAATCAACAGAAAAAAAACCCCCGAAAATGTTCATTTACAGCATATGGTGTCTGTAACTTAATTTCCATCTGATCCAAATATAAATCACAAACTTTTTAGCTATTCAAACAATTTGCAATTATCAGCTAAATCTCCATGGTTCTTAATTTTTCTTGGGGGATGATGGCTGGTCTACTTGCTGTATTTAAAGTACAGTGCAATTATTATTTTTTTTATTTTTTTTTTTGGACTCTCCTTTTTATACCAGTGATCTTAATTACACACCTTGTCTGGAGCAGGAGCTGGTACATTTAAATCTGAACGCATCGCCCATCCTTATTGTCTACTTGGCATTTGGTCTTTGTGCCCATGCTCTTAAATTACATCCTGACAATCCCACTGGTCATGGGGAGCAGAGAGAGAGAGAGAGAGAGAGAGAGAGAGAAAAGAGCTACACAAGTGTAACCTGTCTGATTGTCCTTCTAACTCATAAAAATAGTGCTCAAATCTGCTCTGCCTTCCTCAATTGACACAATTAACTCAACATTCCACTGAACAGAAACTGAGCATTGGAAAGCTCTGAAATTAAGGGTCTGCACAGTGGCACATTCACCCTGGCCCCTAAAATTAAGTGAACCAACTTCATTCACCTCACTGAATGCAATGAAGGAGGGGGGCCCTCTTGATTGAATAATTGATTTTCTTGAGCAGTCTATGTTTAAGAGGGATAACTTGACATCTTTTGGACTGTAATGATTGTAATTACTGCAATGACTGGTCATGTCAAATATGACACTGAAAGGGCTGTTATTAACCATTATTATCCACAAAGAGAAATTTGAAATAGCGAGACACTTCTGTCTCTCGCCTCAGTGCAACTGACCTCAGCGGAAGGGCTGAACGCACGGCTGGCTTCGGAGTGGCTCCTCCGTTTCCATGTGGAAGTGGCTGGTTAATCAACTATGCATTCGGAACCACTGAGGTGTCCACAGCGTGCAGACCCAGTTATTTCCACTGTCAACAGAGCACAAGACAAATCAGGCCTCTGCCTCGTCTGGGGTTTACTTGGTAGTACACAGCATTTGGATCGTTTGTGGGTAACCAGAGGGGTTAAACCGAGGCACAGCCCCTGCTGAGTCGCACCGTTCTTCGTGGGGATCAGGCACCCCACGAAGGTCCAAGGCCTGGTGACCCAATAATACTCATCCTGTTACGGCTTCTAAGACCTGAAGAGTGACCGTTCGGTGCATTTCATCATCCGGCTTAAAGCCTCAATGCACTGCTGACAAACACCCTGGAGAGAAGGAGGGGAGAAAACATGCAGCAGTTTGGCAGCTGTTCTCATTTGCATACTGAGGCATTAATTATCATGCGAGAGTGGTGGAGAGAGTGTGACCATGGGACTCGGAGCAGGGAGCGGAGCAACAGGGCACAGGATGGGGACGGCGTGGGTGTGAGCATCCGCTCTGCCGTGGCATCATCTGGGCTAAACGTAGACACCATGGGTTCCTCTGACTAAAGTGAAGTGAACTCCTACAGTGCTACAGTAAAGTGTCGAGAGACACCAATGGTAAAGGGACCCGTGCGTTACTATGCACAGCTCGTCAATTGTTAGTGACAGGATTTTCTGGCCAGACTGAAACTGTGTCAAGAGGTCCAATTACATACTCGCTCATGAAGCTGTGTGTGCCTAATAAATGAGTCAAACAGTATGTTTCAGGGAGTTCTAAGGATGTGAGATATTCTTATTTCAGTGTTTGGTCTCTCAGGATCTAAGAAAGGACAATTTGCATGGTATTTTCAGTGAATATTAACAAATTACTAGGTGTTGGCTATTGGCAATGACTAAAACTAGGAATAAAACTGTACCTAGCTCTTATCAGGAGCAATGTATTGCCACTCACAGTCCCAATATTCAGGAATATTCAAATACAGAGGCCACATTCACATTAGGTATGGATGTAAGGTTTTATTGTTTCGAGACATTTGTAGTCAGTGGAGTTGTACATCTGAGTGTGTTTCCATATATACGTCTAGAGACAGCTATCAACAAAGCTGCTTCAGATTACATCAGGAAATAGAATCTTTTACTTTGTGACAAAGCACAAAGCAACTTTCTGTGGCAGATATCCTAACGTTACTTATGCAATAGATCAGATAAAGATGAAAATGTATGCTATAAATAAAGTTATATAACTCACTGTAGTAAAGCCACAGAGACAATGCGAATGGAAAGACACACTAAACACTACTGCTTTAGCATACAGTCCAAATAACCTATTACTGTATTTTAGCTTTAAAATGTTTAAATAAATATTCTATTTTTATGAAGGTCTATTAGCCTGACAAAAATGTATATTACTGTCATTTAGCCACAGTTAATTGCTATTGTTAAAATGTTCGAGTTAACCCATTAATCTGGTTTATCAGACAGTCGTTTGCTGCAGGCCATATTTCATTTGGTGCTCATCGGGCTGAGTTTAATAACTTCAGAGGACTATCAGCATTTCACATTTCACTTTGGAGACATTCAAGTACCCTTGTGTAGACTTTGTACTTATGCACTCCTAAGGCTACTTACACATTGATTTGTTTGAGCAGACTACCCATATTCACAATGTGACACAGGACCTTGTTATTTTGGGTCATTTTGGTCCACAAGTGTATACAATGCTGACCACTTACACATATTCAAGGCCGCTCTTGATGTATATGGCACATCACAAATATTCAGAGGAAACAAAAAAAATATATATCTGGAAAAAGTTGTCCTATCCTTGGTCTCACCAGCTATATGATGCAATAATCCCCTTTTCCACCCATGATGCTTTGCTCTCATTAGCAGCCTTAGTCGATCCCTCTGTGCGATGTATTTTCTAACACTCTGGAGTTTTTGATCCGGATGAGGAAAGAGAAAGCCCTTTCATTTCAGAAACACGACACTGCTCTTTGAACACACCAATGGTTTAGTGTCAAGCACTTCATTAACGTGAAGCTTCCTCTTTTATCACCTGTTTGGGGCTGTCAGTGGTAGAGAGAAAACAGGAACTTTGTAGACAGACACAGTGAACAAAAACAGGTATAAAGAGGACAGTCAAGAAAGAAGCTGCGAGATCTCATAGCAACTGTTCAGAAGAAGAAAGTGGAAGAGACTAGAAATCAGCTTTAGACAATAGGACCTGTCCATGAGCTTATTACAAACCCTGAAAACCAATTTCCAAGGGCTTGATACAGAGCAAAGTTAATGTCGGTGACACCACATTAAGATAAAAAAGAGACTTTGTAAGCACAGACATGACTGTTGTCATTGGCCAGGCTTCTGACAGCACTGCTGGCCTTCCACCAAGGAAGCTGAGTGGATCAGTCCCTCAATTCGACACCTAACATGTCCTAAGGATGTGCTATCTGTCTTGTTGCTAACAGCCCCGCAGATGGGTGCTCAGTGGGGTGACTGGCTGGTTTGTGCGCTACCCAGGCACGCCCTCTCCCAGGCTGTGCTGGGTTAGAGGGTTAGCAGAAAAGGATAGCATCAGTCTTATAAAACTCGCTATTGGGTAACAAGGCTCCCTTAGCAAAGGGTACAGAAACTACTGTACATCTACCCAAGAAAATGCGATTTTAAAATTATTTCTAGATATCTCTGGACTGACAGTCAGCATACCCAAAGTAGATGAAGTGGTTGTCTCGTTTAGAAACCTATCAGTAAAAACAGCAACAACAAAACAATACTAAGTACTTTGTAGCTTAATGTAATTATTTAGATTCTGTTCAGTTCAGTTTGTGAAAAGGCAGCCCAATTTTTTTTTTTTTTTTTTTTTTTTTTTACAAATAAATACATAACTAGCAAAAGAGTATTTCTTTTGCTAGTTATGCATTTATTTGTAAAAAAAAAAAAAAATAAAAAAAAAAAAAATTGGGCTGCCTTTTCACAAACCACTTTAGGCATAAGACAGAGAAGCACAACAGAATCAGTCATTTTTAGAGAAACAACCTAGTAATGTTCTATAAAAGCAGCACTTAGCAACAAAATATGATTTCCTTTAACAGATACCCCAAAAGAATTTCAACACTAAAGATGGGAATCAACAATGACAGCTCCTTTGTCTAAGATTATTTGCTGACCGACGTGCTGTATGAATAGAGCTACGCTTCAGCTTGGGCAGTGAAGGGGGCCTTGTAAAGTCATAAAAACCAATCAATACTGTAGTGGCACGAGAAGGTGAGAGAAAACGGCTTGTATTTTAGAGATGCTTATTGACCAATGAGAAGCGAGCATAAGTTTTCAGCACTAAATATTTGCACTGACACTAGAGAAGTATACAAGAGAGCAGCAAACTTGGCCACACCTTAAGTATACAATCATATCATGTCTATGAACCGAAAGCGCTCTTCTAAAAACACAGTGGTTAAAAGGTACAGGATAACCGCTGTAGCTTTTGTTGACAACTCCAAAGTTCCAGTTCCAGGACCATACCCATGCTCCGGAGATGACAGCTCAGGACCCTGTAAGCAGTGTGTGGCTGGCAGGGGGTGGAGGAAATCCACATAGTTTAGGTGGATGCTTGGGATGAAGGTTATTCTAGTTATTCTATCGATCGCAGCAAGGCCAAGCAAAATAAGTCTCTCCTAAATGCTCCACTTAAGCCTTATTGGACACAAAAGGTCCAAGACTGTTGAAGTATTTTGGCAGATGAAGAGTACAGCATGAATGAATATTATAGCAAATTATTAGATGAAAATGATAATGACTGTTATAAAGAAAATTGGAAAATAGTCCATTTAACACAGTGTACAATACTGTGACTTTAACAGTAGGAAAATGAAGTGAGGCGCTTGTGGATTACAGAAATCAGCAGATGTGTGAAGAGCCATAGCTGAGATTCGCATTACCTCAGACACCTCAAGCGCGTTTGTTCTCGATCCAATTTTAGGTATTACACAAAGCATTCACCACAGCGTTTCATTGCAACTTTGTAGACCTTTATTTGTGAAAAAAGTACAATAGCTTGTTCTTACAAATAAGCCTATGTAAAGTTGAACTGAGAATACTGAAACCAAAGGAGGTTTTTCACTGAAGAGGTGAAATATATAGAACAACACCTTTCTTGAGACAACAGTACTGTACCTCCACGTGATTTCATACATGTAAGTAAGACCAACAAATCTCTTAACATAAGCAAAATTACTGAATAAGAAAAGCCCGTGCACGTTTCAAGAATCAACTAAATCATTCTTCTGCCTCAATAGCTACCATTAATTACAAACTTCATGTACTACAGCTTTGATTTCCTCATCATATCCAAAAGCTTATGACAGCATATGCTTGGGTTAATGTACTACTAATGCCAGGTCAATATGCATTTAAATATGCATCACTAATTCCAGGTTGGTAATAAAATAAAAAAGAAAGAAAGAGAAAAATCCTGGCACTAAAGGAAAGGTTTGAAGCAAATAAATGCATTTTTCTCTTTTTTTAAATAATATATTTCAATGAGATAAAACGAGACAATGCGAGCAGGAATCAAGCTCGATAGGAAAATACTACCCATTCCACCCCAATGGTACACATACCACTTGATGATATCAATGCAAAACAGCAGAGATGTTTAGACTAGAATAATCTCTAAATCAGAGATTAATTTGGTCAGACCTTCTCATTCATTCCATCTTTGTTTTCTATTAAAAACAACTATTTTCATTAGTACTGACTAACCTGATGTAGCTTCATTATCTGAGCACCTTTTTAAACCTGATCTCCAAATAAGATTCATATACAGTGGACTGACTCCCAATCAACCTACTGCAGTCTAGAGAATATGCCACATTATTACAGAATCACAAAAAAAATTGTACTTATGTAGAGGAAATGTTACCGGTGTCTGAGAACAAACAGGAAGATAGGACTATGGGAATATACAAGCGTTATGTCAACGTGCTCACACAAACACACGTTTAGTTGTTACAAGGAGGCTGTGAGGGCATGACATCATATTTATGCATCATTGTTTTCTCCGTGGAGGAAAGGAGTTGGGCGACAACCATCAGGGAGTTTACGGAAGAGCAGCGCTGCCCTCTTGTGGACAGAGCGGAGCACTGCATGTGGGGCTCTCGGGTACACGTTGCGCCCGAGGCCGTCTGTCACTCTGCACGGGGCGGGTGCCACTGTTGGGTCTCCCATCGGGCCGCTGTGAAAGAGGCCGAGGAGCTGACTGACTACCTGCTTAGCCGGAGTTTTATGGAGTTTTTCACCACAGGAATGGGATTGGCAGGGAGGAGAGGGACATCAGACAGATCCGCACTTGGAATTCTCTATTAAATACAATAGTCAGGATCAGCTGATGATGGACCAAACCTATAGAACATCACTGCAAAGCTTCATGTGTAATTATACTCCACCTGAGCTGGAGGAATATTCTTTTCCATGTCCAACTCCTGTACATGAGGAATAAAATAATTTTTTTTAAATTATCTGCATACAATATATACATAAATAAAAATCACAAACACCCAAACTTTTAAATCAAGAATATAATCCATCAAAGGTCATATATCAAACCTCCATACAAGCCTGTTTGAGGGGAACAAAAAGCCATTTCTGCACTTACTGTCATCCCGGTCTCTCCTTCTAAAGGGGTCGGATCTCCTACCTAGTGCAAATGAACAGCGCTGCTTTTAGAACTGAAGCACTGCGTACAACGAGCAGGATGCACACGTGTTAACAGCTGAAATGTGTACCTCAGCCTCCACAGCAGGCTGACTGTCCCTGTGCTCTCTGCCTTTGGCCTCTGAGGTAGACTCCTTCAGGAAAAGAACAAGTCCACTGCATTTACATCGATTCACTTTCACAGACAAAAAAAAAAACCCCTTATGCTTCTGGCTACAAATTCCACCACTGTACGAGGCCACTGATTCACATCGACAGACGTTTAGTGAATGTATGCGAGACGTGCGATAAAAGAAGGCGTAAGGGTCACGGGGAAGAGGCCTAGCGAGGAGGAAACTGTCGCCTCACCGGCTCCACCTTGAGCTTCTTGTCCTTGTCGGAGAGGAGAGGCGAGCCCGGTCTCTTGCCCGTAGGGGGGCCCATGGGAGCCGGGCTGCTGCTGGCACCCACGGCCCCGGGGGGTTTGGTTTCTAGAAGGGACAGCGCAACAGAGGAACAAAGCTTTATGCTAAAGCGCTGGGGTAAACGCCAGTCTTAGGAATGACAGCAGACACCTCGGGGCGCGTGCACACCTACCTCCAACTGCAGGCGCGCCTCCCGGAAGGTCCGTTTTAATTTGTGATTCCGAAATGGCAGTGATCCCTATGGAGCTGTGCGTATGGTAGCGAGGACAAGAGGAGTTAGAAGAGAAAGTTATTATAAACTAGAGAAAAAAAAAAAAACAACATATCCAGCAATTCCCCTTAAAGGCAAATACGAGCCAACCAAAAGAAATCTCGGACATTCACGAGTGGTAGGTATATGGTGAGGGTGTGATGGGGCTCACCCGTGGGGACTGGCAGAGCGCACACTCTTGGCAGCAACGAGGCAGGAGGAGGACGGCGCCGTGCTGGTGGGGGAGGGCAGAGACATGCTGTTGTCGCTGTCCAGGGCCAGATCCACGCTGCTCTCATTCATCATCCGCAGGCCCTCCGTGGAGTGCTGTTGGACGAGGGGGTGGGGGGTGGTTTAAACAGTTCGACACGGTCAAAGCCGCACCGCGGAAGGAGGTCAAGCAAACACCCCCCACCGCGTGCGCCTACAACAGATGGCGAGCCGCGTGCAAGGAGAGGCTGAAGGCGAAAGGTGCGCTTGCCTTTCGTCTTTTCAGGATGACCAGGTCTGGCAGGAGCTGGTGAAGCTGCCTCCTCTTCACGTGCATGGCTGTTATTTTCATGTCAGGCTCAAACATCTTGCTACTGATGGCTTGCCGGTACACTGCACTCAGACAGAACCCGGGGGGGGGGGAGGGGGGGGGGCATCAGGGTTAAAGCAGGCAGACCTGGGGGTTGCCCAGAAACCATCGACCACTGCACCAAAACACTACTGGGAACTGCCTCCCACCTTCTGTTTAACTAACCAGGAACAACTTTCAAATGGGAACTCTTTGCTGATAGATTCCTTTCTGAGGTTTAAAAATACATTTACTGAGAAAAGCTGTGCCTGAAAATTAGTTTACGTCAGCATCAACCTTGCCTAACTCCTGTAAGGAACCTTAGAAAACACGCGACTTATTTAGAATACATGGACATTAAAAAAGAAATTGCCCACACAGGAGAGCCAAAGTGAAGTAATGAACAGTATTGAAATTTCCTACCCGTGTCTGTAAAGGACTGGATATCAAATGTCAAGTCCACATTAAGATGTTCAGACCCTTCCATTTTCTTGAAGTCAATGCCAATAACCCACATTGTGCTGAATTCCTCCCTGTTTTTGATAAACATTGATAAGGGTAATGTTATGTCACACTCTCAGGGGGTGGGGGGGGGTGGCATTTTAATGACCTTCAGTTAAAATGTTATTTTTCAAGTGGCATTACCTGGTTCTCTGAGTGACAAACGTTCGTACTTAACTGAATCATCTGAAAATCATTTGTAGCCAACTACCTGAATGAAGGTTCAACTGGAGAAATGAACGCTTATACTCACTTATCATTGCCTTCCTTTGGTCCTGGGAAAGACTGAGGATTCACATGGGCAAGTGTGATGAACTCATTTTTCTCCAAGTTCCCCACCAAGATTCTGATCTTGGACTCAACGAGGCCAATCCTGTTGGAAATATCCCACATGAAGTCACCTAAAACATCTTACATATCAACAGGCAGACAGACAAACTTGGTAACCAATGTTAGCAAAGCAAAAAGGGCTCTTCACACCAATCATGTGACTGGGGCCGAAAGGGCAGTACTCACCACTCCAGGTGCTGCTTCTCAGTGGACGCACTTGCTAGCAACACAATATAATGCCTTGGAACATAAAAGACAGAACAATGCCATTACATCCTTTTAGCAGAAGCCGTTCACCTAAGCTCAGGGAAAGCAATGCGCCTCAGGGCCAACCAGACCTAAACTCAGGCCCACTCTGGGAGCACAGCGGAACCCAGTAGCAAGCACTGAATCAAAACAGCTAGGTCTAATCTACGCGGCCAAAACACACGAAAATGTGAACCCAGCTCTAAAAACATAGTTCTACACCATAAATATAAGCTTCCCCAAGACAAAGTTTACAAAATTCCTCTACAATATTGTTACTAAATAAAGCAGCGAGCATACCCTGCACTAGCATACGGCTAAACATGCACAAAGAAATAAGGAGGTACTGAATTTAAAGTAACACAAACTTTGAATATTAAGTATGAGAGAAGGGCTCATCATTCTATTTTACCAAAAAAAAAAAAAAAAAAAAAAAAAAGGGAAAAAGAAATAAAAAGCACTACACCAGTTCAAACGTACATTTATTTTCACGTTACGTACCCTGTAGAAAGAAAAGGAAAACAAAATAAGGAAACATTTGCCTGAAAACCATTCTGTCCTTGCCACGGCCCCCCCGCTAAAGGAACCTCTAAAGTTACTGCTAAAGGCGGCTAGGCTGAATATCACTACACAACAAGAACTAGTAAAGCTAGTCACCAATGTGCTTTTGACACTTCACTTATGTTCATCGCAGGAAGATGCTTTAGCTCTTTCATCACACTGGTCCAAAAAGGCCATGGTAACAAGGGCGGTTTATATGGGAGTAAAAAACACCCCGCAAAAATGTATCAATCTTGTCTAATTTACAGAACTAGCACAAGAAGTGAATTTATTGTGCTGTACATGAACTCCTTTTTTAAAGGCACAGGTAAATTGTCATCTGCAGTTTGATGGCACCATATATGCGATACTGATTTGTCAGCTAAAGAATGCTGGGCTTATTTATACAAAATCAGTTGAATATTTCAAATGATAAAATCAAAATAAGTAATTCATTTTTCAGTATTATAAAACTGCTAGATTTTAGTTTTAGGAAATGGAGGAGCATCTTCCAGTTTTATTTTAATAGAAATAACAGTAATAAATAAAATCTAATAAAAACAGTAATAACAGTCCATTAGTTGCTAGATCTTTAGTTCACTTAATTAAAATACACAGAAAAAGACAAACATGATGCACAAGGAAAATCAAATCACCTAGGAAGTGCTTCAACTATGACCTTCAGCTTTCTCTCCCCTTCCAACAAGAGATTTGTAAAAGAGGTTCTGATTAAATGAATGGGTGTTCAGATTTCTGTGGTTCACTACACACTGTGTGCTTCAAAAGCAGAGCAATACATTGAACATAACTATGATTAAACCCAAATGTGTTAACTTCATGTTTTTTTTAATCATGAGATGACAACATGCACACTAAATGTTTATGGAGGAAAAAAGGGGGGAAAACATTATAAAAACACAGACTAACAAGAAATACATTGTACAAATTGTGAACTAAAACATTTTATTTTTGAATTGTATACAAATATAAGGCACAAGAAAAACCATTAAAAATCAGTTTGCGTTTTCTAAATACCTACCTTAGGAAAGACAAACAGTACGATTTCAAAGACGAGATTGGTACATTGTGGGCACTACAATTATTAATATTAAACCAGAATCATGACATTTGGATTCACAAAAATGCTATTAGATATGTCAAGCCCATTGTTTTATGCTCAAAGTATTTCAAAATGTGAGCATAATTAATCAATAATTTTATTTTTTCATACTCAAATAATGTCAGTACGCAACATATGACGCAGTTGAGGTTTATGCAGATACTACGTAGAAGTGGCTGTGTGTGCAATTTTGAAAAATAAATCTTTATTGAAATAGTTGAATCTCACCATGTGTGTCCAACAGGATAAGCAGCTCAATACATACTTGTATTTCTGAAAGAAGTTTGGAGCTTCAAATAGTTTGGACCATTCTGCTTTGTTCTGCAATATTTCATCTGTGATGGCAAGACCTGAAAACAAAAGGAGTCAAAAGATAAGAACTACAAGACACCCGTTAGCCCTACAATTTTCTTTCTTACATTTTTAAAATAAATGCATTATAAAACATACTTCTCTAGTACTGCCACATATTGTAAGGAAGTGCATTAATCCACAAGCGTGTTGCCAAATGTGACTGACCCTGTTTGAACTCTTCGACCATGATGTTCCGTGTAGACACAGATACATTGTATGTGGAGTTCTGCTGAGGGTAGGCTGGTGTGATGATGGGCATGAGGTGATATCGGTCACTAGGAGTTACCTGCAAAAAACCCAAGAGCACCAAATGACATTTCACTGAATTTATTTATTTATTTTATATCATACCACTACACTAATACAAAGTGATACAGAGGCAAAATGTAAGCAGTATTTTAAGGGTAAGAAAGGCAAAAAGAACATTTATTAAAGTCAGACACGTTTGCATCCCATTAGGATCAGGCTCAGAGTATACAGATTTATACTCCAGAGCAGCAGTAGTACCCTTGGGTCCCAGACGGGCAGGTTGAGGTTACAGTCCTCTGGTTGCTTCAACAAGACTGGATTGGGCCACTCCCTAACAACACATGACAACGAAAAGGAAGACAGGATCACATTCCACGTGTGTTCACTGGTATTTGTTTGTGCACTTTGTTTGTTTGTTTGTTTTGGGGGTACACAACTGTAAGGAGAACTCACCACTTGGAGAAGACCAGGAAAAACTTGTGCACAAGTGTGGAAGCCACAGCGTTGGGGTAGAGCTGGCAGGTCCGTGCCACCAGCATGGCCCAAGACACACCACCCAGGAAACCCAATATGTTTGAATAAATGTTATGGCCTGAAACAGAATTCAGGTTAGTTTCGATTTTCCCAAAATTCACACAAAGTAAAAAAAGAATTTGAATACTTGGATGCTTCCCAACACAATACCCGACACAATGGTCTGTTTGAAAGAGTGTGGTTAAAATTTCTATTTTCTGCTACTGTTCTAGGCACACAGATTAAATAAGGTCTGAACTATGCTGGATTTCTAACACCCATCACTACAAGGGGGTTTTAGCCCGAGCTTAGTGGGTGAAGTCACTGCAAAATCCAAGAAATCACAAGCCAAGTAACACAAAATGAAAATATATTGTCTCATTACCACTACACGGAAATATGTGTTTATAAATATATTCTTTTCAAAATGGTTGCAAAAACAGTAATGGCTCCCTCAGTAACATTATCTAACAACAAACTGTACAAAGTGGTGTTGATAAAGTACTAATAATGTGTTTTTAAAGTTGTGTTTTTATGGAATCACTCCTAAGCCTCCATACAGTCAATGGCTATTTTGCTAACAGCATTTTGTTTACTGAAGTGAAAGCTCTCACAGAAAAGCAGAACATTCAAGCCAAACTATTCATGACAATAAGCAGCACAGGGTCTGTATGCTTTGATGGCTTAACTCTCTTTTAAGAGCTCAGCAGGTTCCTCACTAAGTTTTACTTCCTCCCGGTTACTGCCACATAAGAACTCTTTATAAAACAGGCTTTAAATGAAAAGGCAATAAATTGGGAGTAAATGTGGGTAAATATTAACAAGGAAGACTCACGTTTGGCCCACAGTTTGATGGCTCGGAGAGTAAGCCGGAAATTCTCAATGTTGGGTACTAGATGAAGGATCTCGTCAGTCACCCTGCAGCCTGAACCCAAAATCACTCATGAGCCATACATCTCACAGAACAAACCTGGTCACACATGGAATCTTTCACTTGCCTTTCAAAGCAACATGTGATGGAAAATAAAGAAAGAAAGAATTCAATTACCATTCAGGCTCCTTATACAATGGATGTTCAAGTTCTTCAGTAAACCATCATCTCGCAAGTCTAAATTCTCTGGAATGGTCTGCAGCGCCAGCCGGGCAAACAATATGTCAATCTGTCCAAAAAATAAAACATTTGTCATTTGATCCTCTGTCCCACATTCACATTCTGACAACTTAACCATTTCAATCAAACTAAAAAGGTACCTCAATTCCATCAAAGGACAGCTTAATCACAGGAACAAAAGCCTCTTCCACAGCCTAGAGATCAGAGGAAGCAAAGAAACACAGAATTACTCTATGTGTCTGCCATTCCGAGGATAAACTTAACGTTGACATACATTTCCTAAATGGCATACCCTCAAGTCTTTGACCTCCTCTTGCTCCTTTAATTTCTCATAGAAAGAGGTGAAGAAGTCAGTCCTCTCCACATGGCGAGGGGCGACACAGAGGGCATCTATATCCGCACCTGGACGTGGAGCCATACAACTATCATGCTGAAGTTCACAGTTCACAATCAAACTACACAACAGACCGACTTTATTAGCTATTTTTTTTTTAAATAAACAAAATGGGGAAAACAGTTGCTTCAAAATAGCTCATGTGAGCAGAGCAAGCCAAATTCTCATTGACTGGAGCATGCCCTGATGCAGCTATTCCATATCACTGTAATTGCACACAGGAGCCACTGCATGTATTGTCCAGCCAAGCATACACCAGTTTTCTAGGCATCAAATCGTTGTCTAGCCATGAAGTTCAGACAATGAGTAGGAGCTAATAAACCCAGCAGAAATCTGAGGCTTGTGACACATTAAGCTAATGTCTATTAAAACTTTCCTTTGTTTCAAAACTTCAAAGCAGGCCAACAAAAACTGATGCAACTTTTGTTACTCTTCTTGAGATAAATATGCATGATTCTTTTTCCATCTGCTCAACTTTGCTCACATGCTGTGTTGTGCAGTGAAGTACAAATTTTGCCTACCTTTTGTATGTACTCCTAACCTGTACGAGCCAAATGTAAATATTTTTCCACCAACATTGTCCATCAACGATGCTGGTATATTCTGAAAAGAGGAGAGAGATCAAATTCTACTTCACTGTCTTTCCTGAAGTTGGAATAAATATTTTGCTCAGAAGGTAACATCATACCTTGGATTCACTGATCTCACGGATCCACTCCTTAACCAGTGTATTCAGTTTCCCCAAAACCAGGATTCTGCAGACAGATAACAGAGCGTTCAACTTCTCAAACAATTTTCTAACTCAACTGCTAACTCATGTACTGCTCACAGGCTTATGAGAAAATTAACAGCACTCGCCTCCGCTGCAGTTCCAGCTCCTCCTCAAATACCCCGAAAGGCTTCAGTGCCTCGGTCAGTCTCTGAGTTAGCACCAGGTCTGACTCCTTCGGCAGGACTAGGCTGATGGGAGATGTTATCCCATAGTGCCTTGGCGTCTGTGGGGCTGTTTGCACTTGATTCGTAATTGGACTGAGGGGAAGAGAATGCAGGAAGTCAGACAGGTAACAATTATAATACAATGCGATTGTGCTGAAAGAAGGATGCTACTCGTCTGATCAAATATCTCACCACCCACCTATATTGCCATCTTTATAATATTTAATAAAACATTCAATATTATATATATAAAAAGTACTGGTATTTCACATATACTTGGTTCCTCTACAAGCTCATATTTCTAAATCATCCATGACCGTGAAAAAGTGAAACTTTAAATGATAGAGGTGACAATTGCGACAAAGTTGAAAATGTTGTGAAGCTGCATGAAAATAATAAAGACTTGCGAAATGTTAATTTTAGCTAACAACAAAATGTAACTAACTAGGTTAGCTAAAATACAAACGGCGATTACGAATCGATTACATATATTTCGTCTGTACAGATGGCCACAATTCAGTTATATATACCAGTTAGCTGGCTGGCTATGTCAGACCTTTTGGTGACCACGGTTAGCTAATCTAACGTTACTTAAGCGATCCTGAAGATATTTTCAACCACTTGAACAATATTCATGTCCATTATAATAGCTAGTCTGCTAGTTAGCTAGCATAGCTAACTCCTGTGATCCCTGTAGCTTGTTACCTGCAAGTATGACTGAATCAATGTAAGCATTAAATATCACTTTTCTCAGACGTCAGATTTTTGAACTGACATGTTTACTACCGATACTTTTCGACATCGGTGTCGCTCGATAGAATTAACCTAGATAACCCAGCTAGCTGGCCTACAATGACGTTCCCTAGCTGTGTTATCTAGCTAGCTAGACAGCCAACCTAGGTACTTTTGAAATGATCATACTACATAAAATAAGACTAATTCACACGCATAAATGCAACGTAATATAGACATCTGCACTGACATCACCAAGTCTTAATACAACTAACCCATTAGATTTTAACGATGGGTCGAATCGCTAGCTAGAAGTAGCTAACTATCGCTAGCTGGCTAAGTGACCGTTAGGCCTAATTGGTTCCGATTTCTTATCACCGTGTTTGAAAACAGACAGCATACTTACAAGGGCATTATGATAGCCGCCGTCTAATCCAAAGCTTTACACTGCCTATATTACATTTTGATGTTCTTCTGTGGTTGTCACGAGGTGCAAGCCATGCATGAGTCTAAGCGACTGTACAGGTGCGGAAAGTGTTTCTTTTGTTTGCACAAACATGGCGGTTGAACAACGCGAACGGCCAAGTTGTTATTCTTCTTCAGTGATAAAATAAAGGCCCCTACCAAAATTAATATACATATCACCACCATGTGGACAGCAATCAGAATCGCTAGATCATAACATCGCGGTTATTGTTGATGTTTTATAATCTTAAAGTGCTTGACATAGGAAATGTATGTCGTCTGACAATACTAGTTCATCTGGCAGAAATAAAATAAATAATACATCACTTTACTACAAATTATAAAATATAGAGTAAAATAATAGATCCACCACACATCCTATGCTAAAGAAACTCTGACCTTTCTATTCAAATATTCTATAAAGTTATTTTGGGCACAAAAATAGATCCCCCTCACCCCAAGAGTTCCACAAGGCATAGATCCAAATGATAATTTAGTGAAATATTATCCTAAAATTATATAATTTACACACACTCACACATATATTTGACCAGTTCCATTTCCCAGCTGGAAATTGTGACAGTAGATAAGATGCAGAAAACCAGTGGTGATACATGTGGCAGTCCCAATGATGGAAACATCCAAATGATGTAATATAAAACACTGCAAAAAATACCAGAAACTGAAGGAAGAAAGACAGACAATATGGACAGTACCACCCAGGTTGTCCCAGTAATAGGGCACTTGGGGCTGTGAGCCATAACCTGAAAGAGTGGCTTCAGTTGATCCCAGGAATGACAATGTCAATCTCAGTCCAGAAGAGTACAATCCTGGGAATAGCAAAAATGCTGTGCCGCATCCTCAAACTCCCAGGCCTCTGGTAAAGGGTCCAAGTGTAAGGAAAAAGGTAAGGCCACCCACAGGCAGGGTAAGACGGTGATGATATGTAGTATTTTATAGTGCTAATTGTAACAATAGGTTTATGAACTTGACATTTAATATTTAAGTTCTGAATTAATAGGAAGCTAATATAAATTAAATAAGGCTAAATAATGTAGGGTTATTTGTATGAGACTTAAATTATAAATCAACATGAAGTGCTACCCCAAACTTATATAGGATTTCTCCATGATGCAGTGAATTGGGGGGGGAGGAGTAAATATAAAAATTACTTAAATTATTAAAGTAACGCACACTTTAAATAATCATTGATTTTTAGTAATATTACAGTGTTTAAAAACTGAAATAAATGCATCTCTGTTTGAATTCTTGCAACCAAATGATTTAAGCCATGGCATTATATTTGCACATTCACTCTTGAAGCTTTGAATGCAAGAAAATCCAAAAATGCATATTTCAATTTACAATTTCACTTTCTCTGACCACAGAATACCTAAAAACAGTTTGTTGTTACTGCTCAAACACTGGAGGATATAAAGAGTCCTTGATTTTTCATGACTATAAGATGTGGAAACACATTACATAAATACAGTGGGGAAAAAAAGCATTAACAACAGGAAGTTAGAAAATCACATTCCTTTTGTCCATTGTAGCTCTAGCCAAGAGTGGATGACTAGTCTTCCAAGTTGTTCCTGAAAAGATATTCTGCCTGAAATGCAGAACAAAATTGAATATGAGTAGTTTATAATATCCATGACTACATAAAATATAAAAACAAAGGAGAAAAACTAAGGCAAAATAAAGACAAATACCAAAAAGTCAACGGGATCATCAGGCTTTGCTCTACAGCACTCGAGTAGGGCCTCGGTGAGCGTTGGTATGACATTCTTCATCAGGTAGTGTCTCAGGGGAATAGAGCGTGTCTCTAATAGCTCCTTCTCTTGCTTTTTCACCTCCGTCACATTTCTGTTCTAGAGGGACACACGAAAGGAAAAACATCAACAGCTTCAGCCACAAGACTTGCCAGTTTCACTGCTTCATTTAAGATGAAATCTGATGGAGATTGGAACCTAAACGTGGCTGATGGAAAATACACTGAGGCTCTTGTAATCGAGGGGATTTTTTTTTCTTCATGGAGAACCTGTTGTCATTCTACATTTAGAAATAGCTTGATCCATGACAAAGTACAGGAAATATCCAAAAGCTCTCACTGTGCTGTCCAAATGCAAATCACATACATCATTGTCAACTGAAACGGTCAGCCTCCGGTTTACCCATTCCTCTAGGACGGCAGTCATTCTGGCCTTTTCTTCAGCCTCCCTGCACACACTCTCTGCTGCCTCCTGCAGGAGTTGCTGGTGCATCTCCACAGCCCTTTTCTGCTCTTCTTCTGCCTGTTCCTCTGGGGTGGGATCATAGTTCATCGGCTTTCCCACTATCTGGACTATCTTCTTAATCACAGCCTCATTCTCAGTGTCATTGATGCTGTTGATATCTGGGGGAAAAAAAAACATATGACTGGCTATACAGTTTACATAAGCAATTGATTTTGAGAACACCGGAGCTAAATTGGTCTTATAAACTGATAGCCATCACTAAAATAGTTGTTCTGAGGCAAAAAAAAAAACTAAATGCTGTCCTGACCTCTATAATCCTGAGGTCTAGTGGTATTAAACTTAGGAAGTTTCTCTACAAGGTGTCAACTCTACCGGCATGTGAATTTTAGTTTATGTGTGTACACAGAGCAGAAAGAAAGGCAGGCTAAGAATACTGAAACACTAAGCATGTAAGTCTTTGGCAGGAGGGACTCTGGACAAAGGTGTGGATGGGATTGCAGGGAGGGGTGAACTCCTTCAGCAGAGTTCAAGTCTGGCAGAAGTTAGCAAGAACTTTAAAAATCTATGACTGAAAGGAGCTTTAATCCGTTAACTGGAGCACAGTAAGCCGAGAGATGATCAACAGCAAACTGTAACATGTGGATAAATGTTGCCATCTGACATGATGTTTTAGCCAATGTTACATCTATCAGAACTGCTTTATCTCAGAGTGACTCCCTTTGATCAAGCACTGGTTATGTATAGTTAATGACACTCACTTATGTGCTCGGGGTGGATCTCTAGCTCATCAAAATAGTTAAGCACCGTTTCATCCTCTGTGTTTTCCTCCCTGAATTTTGAGAGGCGCTGCAGAAACTCATCCTGAGTGTAGTGCATGCTCTCTGCAACACTCTGTGGAAGGTTCCGCACCCGCTCTTTCAGAAATTCGTCAGTGGCATCCAGAGAGATGACATACTCTGCAGAGAAAAAGACCCAGTCGACCTTGTGAGTGCACTGAGGAACACAGATGCTTATGTTTTTACACTGCTCTAAAGCCAAGAAAGTAAATGGTTAAATGAAATACTTGGTCATCACCTTTAAACAAAACTGTGACATATTAGCTTATATTTATTTATTAGAAATATATGAATCATAAATATTCTGAATTTACAGAAGTAAGGTGACCCTCCAGTGTTGCTATTAATGACTAACCTGGTATTATCTTTTTGTTAAAAGGCTGCAGTTTGGATCTCAACTGTTCCAGTTCCATGTCTTCATCTGAGACACATTTGACATGTTAAAAATTAAAAGTCTTAAATGTACCTTGGGAATTTGGGAAAATCTTTACTGCTTTTTGTACTAGTTCACTGTAGTACTAAAGGTGCCTCACCATAAAAAAGATCTTTAGCTTGCTCAGATGTATTGGGGTAACCATCCAAAACAAACCCTTGATTTCTACAAGGCTTTGAGTTAAGTTTCTCTCTGATGACCCGTAAAACATTCTGGTCATCAACTTGTCCTATACACACAAACACATACACAAACTGCAATGGTGAATTCTATATATGTTGTAATACTCTTAAAATTATTGTGATGCAAATTGGTGACCCAATGGGCCATAGTCCTCATAGTCTGCTTTCAAGAATGTCTTTTGACAGAGGAAAGTATATGCCTGGAAGGGATGGTATACCATTCTGAGACAGACTGTCCTTCAGAGAGTCCAGCAGCTCCTGGGCCACCTGAAATGCTTCATCACTCTCATTTCCCCCATAACTCAATTGAAGCATTTCTTCCTGATGCAAAAATATGTACACATTAGCTCAAGACAAAATTCCTGTTTGGAGCAAGTCGGTTTTCTTTCGTAATAAAATGTGCATAGTTTCCTGTTGCTGAGGACAAATAGTTTTAGTTTCATGCAATGGAAAAAAAGTTGTATTCATGTATTAACTTTTGCTATGAATAACACTGACCAGATGTTTGATTTTCTCCTCAATGGTCTCTTTGACTTTAATATGAGGAAGCTTATAATGGTTACATAGTTTTGCTGCCACTGAACTCTTCCCAACAGCAGGGGGGCCAAGGAGACAGATCTTGAGGGGCTAGAGAAAAGACAATCAAATTAACTATGACATTGTTCTTAAGTAGTCATTCACCTTACAGTTGCTCCCTGACAGCCACTGTGGTCTGATACAGAGGTACATACTCCTTTGTGCTAGTTACATGCAGCAGTTTACATGCTGTCATACTTACTATAAGCTGCCTGCATTCTTTGTACTCCTCCACAACACGGCTGATGTTGTCAGTAAATCCAGATTCACACACCCAGCGCACGCTGAGTGTCTCTTTTGGGAAAACTGGCTCAAACCAGAGGTTTATACTCAGGCAATCTAGATCAGCTTGCTAGAAACAACCACATTTTACCATTCAACACTGGTCCAAGAAGGATTTCATTTATGCAAATATATGTTTACACTATATGAAGAGTGTAGTACACTTTGACCACACAACCTACCAAAACCTTTATTAAAAATGCACAAAAGCAAAAAAGGTGTACCGTTAGTGCCTCTGTGAGATATGCATTGTCTCTGGGGACTGTCTTAACTTCTCCAGGACCCAAAACATATGCAATGGCCTGGCAGACGGAGGATAATCCTAATTAAATACATTATATAGAAAATACTTCATACCATTCATACCATATCTTTAAGATGGCAGAGAATGTAAAGAACTGTTACCTTTACAATACCTTCAAATGTATTCTTGGAGTCATCCACAGCAATAAAGTAGTGTTTTTTGGGTCTGTGATCAATTACATTTTGCACTATCCTGGGGATAAAATTATACAGTACATTTGTAGAAAAATAAGTATGTGCCTGAAAAAAAAAGTTTAAACTGTCTGCAACGACCACTACAATGAATAAATATCAGTCCCACAAACCCAGCCAGATCGTAGACATGGATGGCAGGAATAACATTAGTGCCTGGACCAAAAATAGGGATGCTGTTCCACTCTCCAAGCCAAGATCCCTGAGATTTAAAAAAAGAAGTTTCGGATTACACATCAACAACATCAAAACATCTGTGACGATAATAGCATTAGCATCATAGATCAGCATTTTATCTACTCCCGGGAAGCACTGCACTTTTTTTGCATAAAAGAATCAGGCTAAAACCAAGAACCACAGAGTGCATGATATCCACATGACCTGAGCCAAGACATAGACAACTCAAGATATCCATACGAGTTAAAGTACCTTGAAGAAGTAGTGGAGTATTCCCTCACCCATTCCGTACTGCAGGCCTGCTGCCACAACATAAGTGGCTAGCTTGGACTTTTTCTGAGGAGAACATTAAGGATAGCAGATATGAAAGACATTAAACTATAAGACATATCACCAGAGCACAACATTAATTTTTCTGTATTCTAACCGTTTTCCCTAACTTCAGGACTAGTTTCTCCGCGCTAGTTTGTTCTTTAAAGTTGGGATGTGGCCTTCTCCGTCTATAGTCATCTTCAGTCAAAGGCATTTCGGGGTCATCCTAAAATAATAGTTAGAAAGAAGGTAATCTGTAAACAAAACAAAAAAAAACAAACTTTACTCTGTCAAATGTCTCTGAAACAAATAACTGAACACTTACAGGATCAGCTGGTTTAGTCATTGCCCAGGTCATTAACGTTGACACCAAAATGAATATCTTGGGAAAACCAAAGTGTTCAATTTCACTGTGGAGGGCTGTAATCAGAAAACAAGCTAGTAAGCATACTGAAAATTCTATATAGCAAAAAATAAAACTACTAACGTTACTAGTTTAATAAAACTACTAGCTAGCTAATAAACTAATAATTGACAAAGCGGTCACCTGAAATGGCCCACGTAGCTTCATCAGTCACATCAGCATCCTCCGAGATATTGTACACAATGATATCACATTCCATAAAACGGTGAAGAAGCTCATCTCGATTTAAAGCCTAACCAGGTGTTTGGAAATGTAATTTAACGTCAACATGGAGCTAACTAGCTAGGTTAACTATCATAATTTGCCTGGGTTTAACTCTATGCCCTTCAGAATATTTTGTGGAGTGAAAATACTTCCAGGCTCACCGAGTATTCTTCAAGCGCAAAACGTTTAGTCTTCTCATCTTTACTTGTAATGGTTCCAACGATTTGAAATTGGTCATCCTGCAAGTTATCTTCCTTTTTTGAAACTTTCTCATCTTCCTCTCCAGTGTGTTCGAGAGACTCCCCAACAACGCAGGTGGACAGGTACTACAGCGCGAAGACATCAGATATAAAGATCACTAAATCTGCAGCTACAAATAAACTGGCTAAACTGACGGGCTTACCTTGGCAATGTATTTCGACGAGTATGAATCGATGTTGTTAATAAAAATGCGTTTAGCGCGGCGAATCTCCTGGCCGTTCGCCATGTTTTAGTTACTAAGCAAATAATGCTATGCAACTCGGTTGCTAAGGGAGGTCAGACTACTTTTCAAATTTGCTGATACTGCTTGTACTCGGTTAGAGAAAACTTAGTACAATTACAGTCTGAAATGAATGATACACTTTCTGAATCGTAAAATCTTTATTAAAAATAGAAAACATTCTTTAAAAATTACATATCTATGTACATTTATTGGAAATTTACAGTTATCGTTTACTATGAATAATCTCAGATTACCATACATACATTCGCCACAAAAGGATATATATACACACACACACACACACACACACACACATCTAAAAGGCATTTAAATGGAATTTACGGTTATCTTTATCCTCAAACACAACGCTAACTGTCAGTGCTGAAGTGTTCAAGTATTCACATTTTGAATGTACATCTAAAATTAAACAAGGGATCAGTCAGCATCAACCTTAAAGTTATCAAACTGTGCATATTCAAAAGAGTTTGTCCCTATTGCAGCCCACCCATTTAGTGGTTGAAGAACCACAGCATTCTTCCACAGAGGATAACCATTTAGCATCCCAAAGGCAAAATAACCCTGTTGAAACAAAGTGCAACATTAGGGATGAATTCTCATGTAAACAGACATATAGTACTGTAAAGAATAAAACTTTTACCTTTACAGTGAGAGTTAATGTGTGCCATATGCCCACTCTTGTACCAGACAACCCTTCAGCAAGAACTTTCTCACCACCTTAAAGAAGAAGAAGAAGAAATCACGCTTAGTCTAATCTCAGGGAGCTGGGGAACAATGAGAAACACTATTGTTGCAGCTTTTTGGAAGAAAAAAAATAAACAGAAAAAAATGGTCACTCACCTAGGTCATTGGTCACTTTGTATGTGCCATTTGCAAATACCCAATAAAAAACACCCATGGCGCTCTTGACCGATTCCCCTCCTTGATCAACTCTGGCTGCAAGGAAAACTCCTCCATTTTCATTTTCAATGTAGACATCACAGGACACTGACAGGTTTTGCCTACAGAAATGAAAAGCATAGAATCAATCCCACCAAAGCATGCAAATGAAGGCAACTAAAATAATAACATTACCTGAAAACTAAACAAATAATTTTAAAAAGGCCACAAAATATTGCCCTGATGCTACTTCGTGGATTTTAAAAAATGGGTCATGAAGACAGAATCTGTAATGGACTCACCAGGTGTGGTCTCCTATGACAGTGATGGTCTGGTCAGCATCATAAGCCCACGTTACCGGCCGCTGGGTAACCACCTGGCGCAAGGTGTACACATGCGGCCCTGGATCTGTTAGATTCCTGAAGTACTCAAACACTCCAGTTTGATCAGCAAAACACGGGGCTTCTGAAAAAGGTGGGCTACCTGATCATGAAAGGAATATGATGAGAAAGAGCATATTAGAAAGCTTAATCTAGAGCATGGTTAGCAAGCTGGTGCCATGTTTTTACCACCTTTACCTTGCATTTCATAGTGTTGCTGCTTAAGAGCATAAAGAGAGTAAAGGAACTTACTGACATTAAAGTCATCAAAGTATTTCTTGGGGAATGGTGCAGCCTCTGGGGGATCAGGATAGAGGCCTTTGTGCCCACTGGTAACTGTTGTAATTGTATAAACTTCATCAACATCCAGTTGCAAGGTAAAATACCCATTGGACACCTGATCACAAATTTAGGGATATGTACTGTTTAGGATATTAAGAACGCAAATATCTTGATCTCGCCTTTCTTTTTTTAAGAATTTGAGGAGTCATTTTTACCTTGATGGGAGTGATATTCTGGAAGAGTGTGTCTTTTTTGTTCATAAAATTTAATTTTGAGTACCACTGCTGGAGCTCAGTGAGTGCAACCTAAAAAACATCAGGGACAACAAATAAACTTTCTAGTTAATATTTAGTGGCCTGGAAATCTTACGAGGAGTCATTGCACTTACGAAGGAACCTTTGAGCTGAAATGTTGCTGTCTGGGGAGAAACAGTATATGGTGGGAGTGAAGGCCGTATGCACTCTGAGTGATCGTGGGTCTGCAAAAAGAGGAAGGAAAACAGGCTAAAATCTAACTGTTTCACGCAAACTTGACATTTCACAAGACGAAGGAAAACATAAAACACCCACCATGGTTTCTATTATAATTGTGAGGTTGCCATTGCCATCTGTTAATGCTACATAACTTCCACCATGTTTGAGGTGCCCCACGGTCTGCAGATAGGTCCAACCAGGTTGCGCAAACTGAGTAGTGTGAGCTACACCACAAATTAGAGTACATACAAAAAAAGAAACACAAAAAGGCAACTGTAGATTACTTGACATTTTGAACTTTGCCCTTTTTTAACCTCAGTACCACTGGTTCTGTTTTGATTGCTGAGTACCAGTTATCCATATTGGGGATTCCACAACATAATTCCCACTCCATGGCTCTTCTGCTGTCATCAAACCATCTCGGCCAAAAGACAGATCTTCATAATAACTTGCTATGAGATTCCAGGAAATAGTCCTATTTTTATTTGTTTAAAAAAGACACCCAAAACAGATAAATAGTTTAGAAGTCATGCATTACATTTATTTCTTGGAAATGAAAACATAAACCTAAACAACATAAAGCATTCTACTCACGAGGTCATTCTTCCATTTACATAGTTCTGGTTAAGAATACGTGCCCAACATCCTGCACCAATGTTATTATTAAACGTGCTATAATCTTCAGAGGACCAGAGCACCTTCCCTGTAATCATTGCCTCCTTGATGGTCATGGTGCCTGGGTAGTGAACACTGGCAACAGAACAAAAGTCTTCAGCCCCCATTGTGACTCAAGTCATATAATAAAAGTATTTACAAGTAATTGATTCAGAACAGATTCTTACCCTATGACCTCAACAGCATCATTGAGATATGAATCACCAAGCATGGCTTTTGAAATGTCCCAGTTTCCATCTGCTGCTATGATGCCTACACCTGTTAAACCAGCTCGGTCTAATGTGTCTCGAAGCACCTGGACAGTCACAGTACAAAACATAGGAGATAGTATTTTTAAAACAAATATATATATACACACACACCAAACTACTTCTGGCTTTGTTGTTTTAACTATTCATGAACTGTTCTAATGATATACTGATTTAAAAGAATTTGAGAGATTTTACAATTTCCCAATTTAAGAAATTGTATGACAGTTTCTTACCGTTATGTACTTTACATTGTAGTCTTTTTCATTCCATATCTTAAAAACAGAACATTGTATTGTTAAATACAAGCTCATCTTGAATAACTGTGAAGATACAGCATAACAGAACATTCAGAACATACCCCTATATAGTTGATATCAAGGCCATGATGTTGTTTTGCTCCAATGACCCAAGAAACTACATAATTAGCTGTAATGTTTGGAAATGTGTATGGCCAGTTGCTCCCTTGACCAACCCATCCTGGGAATGCCCAAGGAAGACCTAAAAACAACAATAACAACAACAACAACATCAGATCAGCTAACATGAGATTCAGCAGATAATTGCATGGTGTGTTGCTTTCCTTCTCAAGATTGACTGTCTAATTAGATCCTACCAATAAGAATTATATCCGGGTTCCTCTTCTTGGCCTCCTTCATTAACCACCATTCATAACCACGAAAATAATTTTCATCATTCTCATTGTGCATGTGTGATGGCTCTGTTCCATCTATAAAAAACAAAAAAAAACAAAAGACATAGATGGATTAATAGATGAATAAATAGGCATATCATTCTTAATAGGATGCTACCTTGGCTTTGAATGAAAGTTTAATTTGTCCCTGGCTGAATAAGACTGTACAAGTCTGTATACCCAGGGTCCTGTCTTACAGAAGAAAAAAAAAATCCATATGTACTGCAAGCTTGTAAAACTAAAAAATTAAAAGGCAATGTGGTAGTATAATCACTGGTTATTCCCTTTTTCCTGTGGACATACACAGGACAGTTGTTTTCTTTATACCCTCTATGGGTTTTCAGATCTTCTAATCATAGCCTTTTATAAAGATGCAAAAAGTAAAAATTAAGCAAAGATTCTCTACCTTATGTTTTGTCATCTGAAAACTATAATTAACTGTTGTCTGATGGGCACTATAAGATGCTGTAAATTCTGCTTGTACTCCCAAAGCCCGCACTAAAATTGTCAATTTAAAAAAATCATAAACTTGACAACCATGTGACTATTCCTGACTAACCTGAAACCTTGTGACATTCAGCTGATCACTTGACGTGGCAGTCACGTCTGTGCAACAATGCTTTTTAAGTATGCCGTTTATTTTCATATCTTCACTAAAATTGCTGCATTACCACTTAGTACAGTGACGTGCACAAATGGATTATTTCTTACCTGTGGTTTGAGCATCACCACCAATTTCTACTTTAAGAATATGCAATGAAGCGCCAAAGTTAGGCTAGGAGAAAACGTAGTCATGGGATAAGCATTTAGTATTCTAAATACAGCATTATATCCTGAACTGTCTCAATACCATATGTGGATGTATTATTTAGTATAGAATGGTATAGTTTACTACCTTGAACAGGTAATCCAGTATTTGACTCCGATAAGATTCGTTGTAGTTGATCAAAAGTCGTGAAGTGGCCTAAGAACAAAGACAAAACGTTTTTTTCCCCTACACTGCTGAAGTTCATTCAAATAAGCAGCAAGTGAATTTAAGAGACATAGCCTACCCCTCCTCCACTTAAGCCGCCTATACCATCAAATCGTCTTCCCAGTCCGATTCTGTCATCCACAAGATAATATTCAGCAGCGCATAAGCAAATGCACGGTAAAAGAAACAAGCCCAAAGAGTGTGCGATCATTGCGGATTCCTCCCCGTTGCACTGCAGCAACAGTCCGCTAGCATCAACTAGGCATATACTACCAAAAGCACGAAGTTATCACCCGATTTACAGCTGACATGTTACTTCCTTGTTTGATAACGTGACATTCTCAACTTTTTAAAGACGCAGTTCAACTACAGGATTCGTGAATACGTAGTCAATGAAACAAAAAATAGCAAGATTTCATGTTTGGAGGGAAATAGAACAACCTTGCGAATACAATAGGAAAATGAACGAGTGACTATAAAAATGTACAAAATATAGTTTTAACGATAAGAGCAAAAAACCAGCAGGAACATTGTCACAAGACGCAGGTCATTGTCATTGGTCTCTTTCGTCGGAAGCGTTGTTGAACAAGGAAGTTAAACTGTAATATACGTGAGCTCAGACATTTTTTTTATATACTCCATAAGTTTGCCAAATTAATTTGGGCTGGATACAGTAGGACCTATTTGGACAGCACAACAACATGTCTGTTAGGAATCCGAAACAAACTGTTTTGAACCCTGTGAGAAATTTACTCTTATTTCATAAATTATTATTCAGCACTCGCTTGTCTGCTAGCTAGCTAGGTTAACCTAGCTAACTTGTGCAGTTTGACAAAGTGTGCGAAATACTGCTATTTGCACATCGTTTTCATGCTGATTGTTATCTGATTACTACTGTAGTAATCTCACTACTACTCTTTTGTCCTGTCTGTGATATGTTGATCTCAAAAGTCCTGGCGCAAAAGAAAAATGTTTGCCAGGTAGCTGCTAGCTATCTTTCTTAGGCAATAGAGAGCCTTTATCAGTCAGTTCAGTTGTACTGTTGGGCTTCACTGAATGCAAATCGCAGTAAACTGTTAAAATTACAACGGTTTTTAGTTATGTTAGGCAATGATTTCTCTGGTTGAAATGGGTAGCAAGTCATTTTCCCCACAGATCCTTTGTATTTATCTAACTTGATGGAAAAATAAAGGTTTGATTTAGAGCAAACTAATCTAATTATTCACAGACAATTCCGCTCGCTGTAACCATTCTTGGGGGACTCACTCCAGGCGAAATGGTTCTTGTTCAAGGATCAGTTCCAAGTGAAGCAGACAGGTATCTGCATATATTATATAATCATATATAATCTGCATTATGGTACACTGCTGTTTTCACGTGCATGAAGTTGACAGTTATATTCAAGTTATGTTCAGTTAAATCTGTAATTACTAAGACATATAATGAAATAATGTATAGTCACTCTAAAAATGTATAGTGTTGTAGCGTTGGTGTAGAAGAAGAACCAGAGTATGCCGTTTCTGTATGGCGTAGTCTTAAAAAAACTCATAAACACAGAATAAGCAAAAAGGGATCCCACTAACAGGGAAAAATGGGCAGGGGGAAGCAAAGAGTTAACACAGTAGAGTTTACATATGGTAAACTCTACTACCATACTAGTAAAATAAGGGCACAATTAAATTTAAATTAGGACTTGTATACAATGCAACAATAAACGATTACTTTAAGCATTATGTTTTAAATGAAATAGAGTCCGCTGAGAGGTGCTCTCCCACTGACCAAAGTCTAGTGTTGGAAGCTACAGAATAATGTATTTAAATTTAGTTTAACCAGGATGGATATGATAGATCGATGATATTTTTAAACTCGAACAGGTCAGGTTGAGCAGCCAATCAAAGAGAGACACCATTTCTTGTAGGTTTCAGGTGGATTTCACATGTGGGAGCAGTGTTAAGCCCAGGGCAGATGTGGCCTTCCACTTTAACCCTCGCTTCAAGAAGTCCTACATCGTTTGTAACAGTTTGCAGCATGAGCAGTGGGGCAAAGAGGATATCCACTCTCTAATGCCGTTCAAGAAAGGAGCCATTTTTGAGATCATCATACTAATAGAGAAAGATGTTTACAAGGTAAATGCAAAATCATTGTTAAAAAAAAAAAGATATATATTAAATTAAATATAATAGTCTGTACCTTCACAGACTTTACGTGATACTGACCCCGTCAGTAAATGCCACAGAACGTTATTCCAAAGTTTATGAGACAAGAGTTCACAGGTTCGCAGTCCGGAGATTTAGAGTGGGCAAGATTAATGTTGTGAAGCCTCACTCCAAGAGTTAGCATCACTTTGCAGTCCACCTTGGTAAATCTGATACAGCTAGTGGTTATGGAAAGAAAGTTTAGCAGGTGGAAGGTTTACTAAAACCTAAGGTGACTCTTTCCTCATTGCCTACCCTAATCTGTCCTCAGCCCACAGTTCTCCTGCTAGCTTTAAGAAACTGAGTTTGCCTAAAGTGAGTTTCTCTACCAGTAACTGTTTCTGCCATTTTAATCTTTACCTCCAGGTGGCAGTAAATGGTGCTCATGTGCTAGAATATAAGCACAGAGTAGATCTGGGCAAGGTGGACACATTGGCAATATCAGGGAAGGTTCAGATCCAGGCCATAGGATTCTTCCCAAGTACAGTAAGTACCTGACATGACCATCGTGAACATTACCTTAACCAATGTATAAAATATAAGCATAAAGCGTAAAGCAGTTGTTCATTCACAGGTCATGGCCACGTGATTGTTTATGTTTTAAAGTTTAGCTAAGCTGGTCTAGCTGTGTTGGGTGGGGGGCAGTAGAGCACATTCAAAAACAGGGCCTGGCTGAGAAGCTCTGCATAGGAATCAATGTTTTGGCTCTTGCTCAGATATTAGCAGTGTGGTTTGGACTAAAAACGGTCAAAGGAGCTGTGAAGGCCATGTCTTTGTTCACAGAATTCAGCCGTTTCTCTAGCTGATGTGGCTGGGCCAGGGACAAAGGATAATGTGAGTGGAATTCCTTATTTGTGCAGTTTTCATTTTTTGGTTTATGTGTTTTTCTTTGTGTGCATGCACACAATGTGCATTTTCTTATTTGTTTAGTTTTTTTTAAACAACCTATAACCTCTGCCCAAATCGAAATCACTCGCAATCAATACTGATTTCCTGTGGAAGTGGTTCGCAATCTCAGGGCTCAATCACATGCATTTCCCCTCGTTGGTTCATAATTGAGCCCTTCAGCGGCTGAATCAGTTGCGTAAGGCAACTGGAAAGCGACAAAATGCTCAGAGCCACGGACGGAAACAGAGAGCTTGGCGCGTGACTGGCTGTAGTGTCGTCTTTAGAATACCCTCTTACCAGGACCAAGCTTCTTTCTGTATGTTTGAACGGTGAAGGTGAAGGCAGGCTCTTTAACATGCTCTTTGTGTGCTACTTTGTCCTGCAGGCTGTGCTGTCAGAATCACTCGATATGGTGAGCACTTGTCACTCTGAAATGTATGTAATATACAGGAGGGGACGGTAACATCCAGGAAAATGGGGAAGGTTAACACCAGGGTTGTCCCAGTGGTGATGGGGAGCTCGGGGCTGTGAGCTATGAGCCCTAAGCTGGAGGAGCCGCTCCAAAAGATCCCAGGAATGACAGGAGTCTCAATGCAGAAAAGCACAAGCCCAAGAACAGCAAAAATACTGCAGCACACCCTTGAACTGTCAGGCCTCTCGTAGAAAGTTGGAGTATAAGGGGGACCCTCACACACACACACGAGTGTACAGGGGTTTACAAAGAAGCAATACATTTTGATCAGAGGTCCTTCATTAGCTATGCAAGCAAAGTGCTTCTGAAGCTCTAGAACAGCTCTAGGAAGCTCATTTCAGCATCACATCAAATCTGTATGTTTCAAGGAAGATAAAGTACACGTGGGACCTGATCTAAGACAAGGTGTCATCTTTACATTTGTGTACTTGCTTTTTAGAGTCTTCCATTTAGAAGAAAGCTAACGAAGGGCCTGAGTCCAGGACACACAATCACTATCAAGGGCCAGATTGGTGCCTATTCACACAGGTATGAACCAGGATAATGTCACAAAGTAATAAATGTCTAATATGTATGGTCTGAAAACATAAAGCCGCCTTTGATTAGGTGTTGTATCAGCTATGATTTCTGATTAGTGACTTCTGTGCTTTGCTTCTTTTTTTTTCCCCCCCGTGCACCACTGTGTGTAGCTTCACTGTGAACCTGCACGTTGGGGGCTCCGAGGACATTGCACTACACCTAAACCCACGTCTTAAGACCGGTGTGTTTGTTCGGAACTCCTACCTGTCTGAGTGCTGGGGTCCAGAGGAGAACACCCTACCCAGCTTCCCCTTTCAGCCGGGGGAATACTTTGAGGTAAGTGACTCTATCAGATCCTGTAGCTGCAAGCACAGCTGTAGTGCGGAGATCCCGTTAGGGCATTTGGTGTGTGAAAAGAGTTATTTAGTTTTGTACATACAAAATACAAAGTTGGAAACCGAATTGTGTTCTAATGAGAATCAAGTGTTCCAGTTCTTGGATGTAAAGCACCTCAGGGACCAGGCTTATCACTCACTCACTCACTCACTCACTCACTCACTCACTCATTCATCCATCCACCTACCTAACTTGCTTCACTAACACTCTCATGTTTAGCAGTTAAAGAATGTCCACCAAGTGGGAGCTGTTGGCACTCAAGTAGCATTTCTGTGCTTCATTGGATTGGAGGAGACTGGTGTTGCTTCCGATCACTGACGCTGTTTTCCTGCATTTTTTTCAACCCTCCCAAGATGATCATTCTGTGTGAGGTGCAGGAGTTTAAGGTGGCGGTGAACGGGATTCACCAGCTGAGCTACAAACACCGTGTGCAGGACCTCAGCCGTGTTGACGAGCTGGAAATAATGGGCGACGTGCAGCTGCTCGACGTTAGGATGTGGTGATCAGGCCCGCATGTGCTCACGTCCCGGCCTGATGTGTTACACCCGAGCTCCACAGCCAGACCAAATTTCATAACCAGTTATGCACCTTTTTAACAAAAAAATGAATGACAACAAAGCCTTTAAGCCTTGGGGTTGAGTGGTGTTTGTTTGTATGTTTTTGTTTTAGTTTCTTATTTGTTTGGTTCTTTCTCTTTTGTTGTGTATGAAACTTGGTGTGTGTGTGTGTGTGTGTGTGTGTGTGTGTGTGTGTGTGTGTGTGTGTCTGTCTTAGTTTGTGGATTTAAAAGGTTTGTCTCATCTCATGTATAGGGGAAGCTGAATAGAACTACCCCATATAGGCAAAACATTTGTTTCAAGAACTGCATTATTTTGACCAAGTTTTTAAAGCTACAGCTAATTAAAAGAATGTGTTTATTTATCAAAGACAGACGAACAACCTTAGCTTTTATCAGAACAGATGAAGCACATTATATATGTGCTTTATGGGGTGCAGTAACATGACCATTTGCAGTATGATTAGTCTAAAGAATAGTATTGTGGCAACAATAAATTATATATTCTGCAACTGCTTCACAAGATAGGGAATGCTGTGGAATCCTGAAACCTGCTAAATCTCACCGAATGCAGTCAAATTAGGAACTACTCCTGAATTCTGTGGGGTGTGAGACCTGTCTGCTCTTCTCTACCAGTAATGGTCCCATTTCATCTGTTTGTCTATTAAAAGACTTATGCTATAACAGTAATGTACAACATACTGAATACTATAATTACTGACAATTACAGCTTTTTTTTTTTTTTTAAATAATGTATCCTCTCCTCAAATTTAAACTCAAGCTGTATATAACCTTACATATCTGTGTACATATGGCTCTTAATTGTGTGACTACATTAGTAAGTGATAAATACTGTGCAGTTTTGCTATAGCGTTTGATGTTCATTAAAAGCAATAATCCATAATAAAACATAGCCCAAGGTAAACCCATAAAGAGATCTCAAATAACCAAAGCACAGAAACAGACCACCGAAGTATTAAAGAGTGAGATTAGCACTGAAGGCTGTCTGAAGCCCAGGACTGTGAATCTGGACTTTCAGCTCTGTAAGCTTCACACAGCACTGACTCCTTTCAGATTGCTTGAGACACCAGGAAATTGTTATGGGGATCCAGGTTTAGCATTTCCAGTCATTAAAACTGAGTGTCAGATCTTTAATTAAGAGAGGACTCTGACATGGTTACTAATTATTGCACTGCCAGGTAAAGTGGATGAAGGCGCTGATGAAAATATGTTCAAGACAAAAAGCTTGCTTCATGTACTTCATATTGACTGCTTAACAAAGTACTTACTAAATATAATCTTTACAGTCCTCTTTGCAAACAGCGCTACACTTGAAGGTCATCAGGGAGCCCTTGTCCACTGAGGGCATAGTCGAAGTCCTTGTATGCAAAATTCTGTTATTCATCTATCTATGGCTACTTGCGCCCTAATCTGAAAGTACAAAAACTGGGTCATGTCCACCCCAGGGACATGTAAATTGTAACTGGTGTTTTTCCTCTAATTTTATGCTAAAATACTTAATATATTTTACAAGTTTATTTTCTATTGTATGTAATGTGCTAAGTAAATTCTCTATATAAATTATACCACTATATTGCTTCTGGCTTTTGTTTTTGGATTTTAAATTATAAATAGGATCTAATAGATTTTAAGTTATAGATAGAAATTTTATAAACTTGCACAACTGTAATTCCGTTGCAGGGCACTAAAAAACCTAATAAATGACAGATGATGTCACCTTCATATTGGTTGACCTTAATATAGGCTGTCTAGCCTTACAGAAATCTAAGGTGTCACCTGAGTAAAGAGAATATCAGGCTCAATAAATGTTGGGTTACCAACGTTGGTAAACTTGTTACCTCAAATATTCTTGCTGGGTCTTTTCCACAAGAAATGGAAATGTACTTCCTCTACACATTATTTACTGATCTACTGCTGATTATTAACTTTAGAAAAACTTATGTCCTAATTAAAAAAAAAAAAAAACACTTGGGAATTTTCTCTTTAACTTGTAAACACTTAGGACAAATACCGTAAGCATTTAACATTTGAGATTTGTAATACCATATGATATGGCAACCATGAAGTTCAGTTGTTAGAACGCTGAGGTTTGGACAGAACTAAAATTTGTGGCTTCTCACCAAGCTATCAGCTAACATCAATAGTCTCTGGATAGGTGCCCTGTCAATAATGGGTGTTGTTAATAATGCTTATTTTTCTGTGAAAACATAGGAAATAAATTGTCATCCAGTAAAAGTATACCATGTCTGATATAACCATAGCTATCAGGGTATTGATTATCACCTTTTCTGTACTTACCATTTCAGCCGTTATTGTCATCAGTACATGTGAAATTACCTACTATTGGCTACTTTGAGCAGGATAAACCTGGAAGTGTACAAAGGACAAAGGTCACATAAAAGACATTTTATGTGCAAATATTTGTCCCAGACGTTGTTAGGTGGGCTGGCTTTTCTTCAGGCCTTTTAGGAAAGATAGAAATGTGGATTCCATATAAAGTGAATTTATTGACAAGATATCACCTCTACAATGGTAAATCAGTAAACTTGTATTTGGCACATAGTCACATCACTATAATGTGTTGGCACTTGATTTCAACATTTCCAAAAAAAAATGTGATGCAATATGACGATAGCATATTTCATAATCGTCACACAAACCACTGTCATATTGTCAGAACCCCAGAGATTTTAAAGGCAGTGAGATTGCATTTAAATCAGTGTGTTTCCATTTTAAAGTACATCACTCCAGAATCATGTGAGATCCCTGTGTGACATCATGACATCACTCCATAGTCATGAAACATCCCTGTACAAGGGAGTAACACAGATTTCTGGGGTTGACCTTGCCCATAGTCACATTTTCAGTGCTGTAGTGGAATGACTCGGTTACACAATGACATCCTTAATAGAAACAAAGGTTGGTCATTGTGTCAGTAGGCTGATAACGTATGCTGCACTTGGTCCTTAAGCACAGAATTCACCTTGAGGTACACTTGGGGTGGGGATCTAGCCAATCAGCTCTCCTGTACCAAGACTCTGCTTTTGGTCCTTGCTTGGGTCTCATGGAGTTATAGCCTGACAGCCTTTTAATACGACAAAAAGCACACTGGAAGTGGTTGTCATTCTGTGCGGATAAAAAGTATGGCTTCTGGCCCTGACTCGACCGCTCGAGCCTCTCGAAGGCTGGTCCACTCGAGCCGAACCTTCCTGTTACTCCTTACACGGAGCTGAGCTTCACCAGCCCGCGCACGGAGTCCTCGTGCAGCGAGTCCTGACTGGCGGGGTCATAGTGCAGTGCCGGGTGCACGTGGTGGCCCACGTGGGCGGCGCAGGGCATGACGGCAGGGGGCGACGGCGTCTCCTCTGAGCCGATGAAGTGCTGGTGGGGGAGCTGGTGGGGACAGTGGCTTTCTGAGTCGTGGAGAGACAGCAGCTCTCCTCCACAGCTCATGCCCGGGACAGAAGAGGGAAGGGAGGTGAGGAGCGGGAGGGAGGCCTGGCTGGGAAGCAGCACTGAGCAAGGAACCCCCACGGTAGACTTCCCATGCATGAGGGGGCCTCCGCCGCTCAGCAATGCAGGCTGGGTGTGCAAGAGTGGGGTGGCAGCAGCCTGCAAAACGAATTTGGTGCTCTGGATGCACTGGTCTTGGTGACACTGAGAGAAGAAGAGGGAGAAAGAGAGAAGTAAGGATAGACACATGCAAAGAAAATACAATAGGAAGTAGTTAACAGAAATATGGGATAGGGTAACTCATTGGAGAAGAAAACGGTTTGGTGAAAGAAGAGCTTTTGGCGAAAAGAAGACCACGATAAAGTTTAAGAACACCAGCCACAGCTAGAAGGCAGAAGCTAAGAGGTTATTAGTAAAACAAAACACCCGTTTTAACATTGGTAGTATCACAAAATGAAAAACACGCCCTCTGAGATAAAATCCTATTTGATATTTTGTTGTTTATGCTTTTCCATATTATTCTAAAAAAAAACAACAACAACAAAAGAATGGCATGATTCCATCATGCTACTGATTAGTCGGTTGAAAGCACTGAATATTGGACCCTGTGCCGGGCATCCATGTCACACAAGTATTGGTTATTCAGGAATCCCCTCAGTACTCAAACACAGATTAAACACATCAATACCACATTATGCACTTATCTCACAGAGTTATTAAAGAGTAACCTTAGCGTATAAATGAGGTACTTCCTATTGATCTAACAATGCACTTATCACTCTGACAGAGGAGAAAGGATATGCCCCCCCACCCCCTCACTCCACAGATTTTACCATATGACTTTGAAGCTGAGTCAAGGGACATGTGTTGGTGCCGTTTGACTGAGCCATGGGCTGAGCGCTGTCTGGTTCCACAAATCCTCGCCTGTCAATCAAGCTGAAGGGTGGACACAGAGTGAGTGAGGAAGAAGAGGAGAGGAGAGGACAGCAGATTAGCAGCCTGGAGCAAACACAGTCCGTGAGTCATCGAACGTGGGTGAGAGCTCCAGAATGAGTGAGCTTGAGGCACTCAAGAGGGTCCCTGCCACTCGGTGCTTGCCTGCCTTTGTTTGTGTGTGTGTGTGTGTGTGTGTGTGTGTGTGTGTGTATGTGTACGAAGCAACTGGGACTTCCTCCCACTCTGCACACCCACACATGAAACAGATGGTAACTACTTGTACCAAGCCAGACTCAGCCATTTCCCTGTGCTAATGGGAAACTTGCTAATGGCGTGCGTCAGCATGAGAGTGTGTGTGTGGGTGTGTGAGTGTGTGAAGATGCTTCAAAAGAAAAAAACCAAAAAAAAAAACCAAGACAACCCTCAATTATGTATTCACCATGAACAATAATGAAGAGAGGCAGCCATCATACCCATAATGCCAAGTAATCTAGGAATTACTGAATTACTGCCAATGTGCCTACAAATAACTCACTTGCAGTAGAGCGGCCCAGAGGAGCAGAGTGGAGTGGTTATCTGGGCTGCTCTACTTTGTTCATACTCATACACCGGCCCTGCAAACTGCTGAACTCATCACAGTGCTTCCGACAAAGCCAAATCAATTCCCAGAATCAGCGAGCATATGTAATTACTTCCTGAGGGTGCAGATGGAAATCTTAATTGAAAAACTTCCCCCCCCCCCCCTCAGATTCAGTTTAACTACTGACAGTGTGATTTAGTGAGGAGATGAGGGAGAACAGAAAGAAGAAAAAGAAAACACGAGTGAATGATGTGCTTTAACTGGTGCCAACTCACCTGGGCGGAAGGGGGCCACACAGGGCGGTGCAGCAGTTGGTGAGGATGCTGCCGGAACTGTAGGGGTTGTAGTTGTCCTTGCCCCGCTTGGATGACCAAGCCCCTTTGATCTGAAACAAGGATGTGCTCCATGAGATCAGGAGCTGCTGTCTGGGACAAAACTGCAGACTGGAATGAGGCAATTCTGAGACACCGTGCTATGATGAAACGTTCAACTGTTCCCACACATCAGGCTTAAAATTCTGCTTAAAAAGAATGGATTTATTTTAATCACAGGGCCCTGAAGTTGCGTAACAACTTCCCATGGCCATTAGATTTTGTTTTGCTGATTCATTCATAGCTCAATCATGTATGCCCATATCCTCAACCAGTGAAGGGTATGCACTCGTCCTCTGGGACGTGTGAAGTCTGCCAATGCCTCTCAAGCACCTCTGAGCATCTCCTGTAGCTCAACATAGCTATGCTCTAGGGGCTGGTATAGAACAGAATTGCATAACTGATTTTGAATGAAATATGTGCTCTACACTGCCTACATTCAAGCCCTTAAAACTATTTCTTGCTCACTGTTTGCACACCTCACTGGGATGCTAACCATCGTAACACCACGCAAGGAGGTTCTTCACAGACGGTTGGGATAGGAAAGGAGGAGACAGGGGGTGAAGAACGGCATTGCTAACTCACGTCTTCGTTGGTGGTCTGGTTGGAACTGATCAGGTAGGTGTGGAAGCCTGACAAGCCCACGATGGACCAGACGGAGAAAAAACACACCACAACTTCCAGCACAGTGCACCAGTGAAGGAAAGCGGAACACTGTTTCCATGACAACATCCAGACTAGTCCAGATACACAAACGCATGCATGTACGCATGCATACACACACACACACACACACACACCACACCCACACACACATTCACACTTTCTCTCTTCTTGACCCAAATGAATGAATGGTTATCAGTCACAGTCAAAACAAAAGTCCAAAAGGTGTCTGGTATCTCTCCCAGCAGAGCTTTGAGATGTAAATAAGAATATGAAGCTAAGATACAAGATTTTTTACACTACACTATTTTTTATGCATTATTTTTATTAGAAATGTAAATGAATCCAAGTAATGGCTATTCAGACAAATTACAAATGCATATTAATGTGAAAATATATTACAAATCTTATGATTTCATAAGATTTCTTATGTTTTTTTAAACTTTAGGATTTTAATCACAACCTTAGTGTTAGTAATCTGTAGCCAGACTTTGCCTTAAAGTCCTAATCTGAGCCTGAAGATTCTTTTCAAACCACAACCATTTTACATTTACATTTTCAGAATTTGGCAGATTTTCTTATTCAGAGTGACTTATTAGCATGACGGTCTGTGTGCTGCCTGGGAACTGAACCGAAGAGTTTGATATTGCTAGTTCCTTATTCTACATCAGGTGAGCTACAGGAGCCTAACTTGAAATAAAAAATCAATATGTTTTAACCTACTAGTTTTAAGGCCAATAATCCTTTGCCTTTTGTTTCAGTTATGATTCAATGTAGTTTGTTTGTATTTTATTTTAGTTTATAAAAAGTGACACTTGCTCTTCACTTTGCCCTTTACTGGCAACACCTGCTATACAACCCTTCAGTTCAGAAAGCTCATTTGTGAGATTTATTTGCTTGGGGACTAAGGAATGTGCATGTGATTACCTGCAGGTTTCTCTCTCTCTGTTTCTCTCTGTTTCTCTCTCTCTCTCTCTCTCTCTCTCTCTCTCTCTCTCTCTCTCTCTCTCTCTCTCTCTCTCTCTCTCTCTCTCTCTCTCTCTCTCTCTCTCTCTCTAAAAGAGATCATTAGGCAGTAACTGATACCTGGGAAGCTGATAATTCACTGAGAGCAGCAGGTGGGCTTCGACTAATGAACCCAGCCACGAGGCATCTCATCAGTAACAAAAATCAACAAAAGGAAAGATGTCATCTGACATCCTGACTCCTCCATGTTCAAACTCCCTGTTCAAACCCTTTCCCATCTTTACATTAAAGCTGCGTTCCTTTATATTCCCATGGAACGGCTGTCTGAGAGGGTAATGGAAAGTGAGTGGGTGTATAGCCATGTTATTACTTCTCTCAACCTACTCAGAGATACTGCTCTTTGTCACTGGGCTTTGGAGGTGTGAAAGCTAGAAATAGATTGTTAGCAACCCCTCCACACACACACACACACACACCCTCACACCCAGACACACAGGGCCTTTGTAGAAGGATATCTGGCAGGGCTGTCTTTGAGGGCGCTGAGAAAACCAGTCCGGTTGGATCCTGCAGGCAAAGCATGGGTTATATAATGCACGGAAATGGCACAGGGATGTGTGACACTCCTAGCCATGGGCAGAGGCACAATGAAATGATAAGCCTGTGAGATAAACTAGATTTTAACAGCCAATTACAATAGTGAACAATGCTAATGCTTACCCAACAAATCACATGTAATGAAAAGAGCTGCCCACTAGCAGAAATACATATATCAGGTGTGCCTAAGGCTGGTCTATGGAGGTCTACCGCCCAATAGAGTTTTCTAGAATCCAGCACTCTTGGCACCTGACAAGCTTCACTAATCAGGTGTGTTAGGATTAGAATTAAGATTGAAACTAAACTTTGCAGAGCGATAGACTTCGGCAGCCTCGATGTACATGATACAGCAACAAATAAGAAGTGAAGTGAGATTTAATAGTGACAGCTGCTACACAACCTGGTAAATGTTGAAGCAGAGAAAGAGCTATACTGATTATACAGACCCTGAAATATAATGCACATATTCCTGAGACCATATTTATGATACTTCACAATATTGTGATACTTTCCTATAGACTGAACCAACAACTCCTTCTGCAATTACTGATGACCTAAAACAGCCATCTACCTCGCTGCTTGTTTCCCCTGCCACAAGCTAGTCTGTGCGCTAATCATCTAGGGCAGCCGAGGAACGTGCACGTAGGCGGATCCACCAGTAAACAAGGCCTGCCCCCCATCCTGGAGGTGGGACTGAATGGCCATGTGCGATGAACAGTGGCTAACTGCCTTCCACGACTTGCCCAGAAACCGCTAGGACAGATGTTGCCTTGTCAGCGGCCCCCAGAACCGCGACTCCGTTACTGTCAGTCAGAAGGCGGAGAAGAGTAGCCACTTGATAAGATGAAGCTTCCCCATGCACAGAGAGCTGCACAAGCTCTCAAAGAGGAAGCTTAATACAATGACATGGAAAAAATTATATATATATATATATATATATATATATATATATATATATATATATATATATATATATATATATATATATATATTATATCACACAGAATATCAACTTTGAGGAAGTTTACATAGATATTAGGTGAACCATAGAGAAAACAAAACAATTGCCATATTCAAAATCCAATATCCTGGAAGCAAACCGATGAAAACTGCATCACTGTCCAATTCCAGATTGACTCATATCTCAAGTACATTTGGTTGGACTATTTAAGGCAGCAATACTGTCAATAAATCACAGTGTATGAAGCTCCAGAGTGCCTTTAATTATAGCAGTGTATGACACTTTTGAATGCCTTTAACTACACCAATGTATGGCGCTTTGAAATGGCTGTAATTGCAGAAGATACACATAAGCTAACGTCAGAAATACAGTTTAACCCACAGAATATGTGTGCGGATAAAAACACTGGCAGCATTGAGAGCAGCGACTGAAGAGTGGGTGTGGGTGGGAAGTGTTACTCACTCAGTATGACGTGGGTGATGACGAAGGCGAAGATGAAGATGGTAAGGAAAGAGAGGGAGAGAATGAACAGGTAGAAAAAACGGTAGTTTCGTTTTCCCACGCAGTTGCCCACCCAGGGACAGTGGTGGTCGAAGCGCTCTGCATTAAAAAAGAAAAAAAGGCAGTCGGTGAGAGTGCGACACACAGTCGCACTCACCCACTCACTCGTTCACCCTCATGCTTACCCACGCAGTTGTCACACAGGCTGCAGTGAGACGCTCGTGGCGGCCTGAAGATCTTGCAGGTGAAGCAGTACTTCAGCTTGACCGTCTGCCCGTTGATGACCACCTCTCTGGTCCTAGGCGGAGGCCGATAGCCCGGACCACCCGCACCATTGGCTGCATCTACAAGCCATAGCACAGAGGGAACCTTCGATCACCACGTCTAAAGCATGACCAATCCTTGCCCGTCTTTCACTCTATGCACCGTGATTAAACCGGATCACAGGTGGCAAATTCCAGCCCTGGAGGGCAACGACACAACACCATTCAGTCTCCTGCCACCTCTAGCACACCTAATTCAGACCAAAAAGGTTTGACACTCAGTAGGAGTCCCCCCAGGTGTGTTAGATGAAACACTAAGTGTGTGGTGCCGAGGCATTACACCACTAACCCTAAATAGTTACATTAAGGTGCACTCGACCTGTACGCATGGTATTCCATGATACACAGCACTTTTCTCAAGCTCTCTCAAGATACATGGATCAGCAGGGATAAAAACCCTGGAGCATAATGAAGCATTCCTAGTGTTTACTAGGAATCAGATTATTCTCCTGAGCACGAGGAATGCCGTCATCCTAACAGCCCAGCCCCATCTACATGTCTCTGAATCCAAGTGAATTACTTTCTCGCATAAGGGTGTATGAAGCCCTCAGTGAAGAACATGAGGTAGCATCGCCACACTATGCAGTGAGTAGATTATGCCGGCGTGAAGAAACAAGTCAGTCAAGATTTTTTTTTCCCCCCAACCATTTTCATGCAAGAATTTGTATGATAATAGAGTTGCTTGGTGCCTGAGGTGTGGTTAACTTTGCTAATGTGTGTACAACTATGCACTTACCCTCTCACCCGAGTTAAATATTAGCCTTCAAAATGTGAGAAAAAAAAAACACTACAATGAGCACTTCATTTTCTGCTCTATGAATATTTAACCAGTTTTCCCCCATTTAAAATGGCAGCAGACTCTGACAGAAGAAGAACATGCATTATGCATATCCCAAGAGGAGAAAAGATAATGGCAAATCCTCTCACTCCAAATCCTAACACACTGAGTAGTCCCTCTACATTAGCCAATAGACATCGAGGTCTTTCCAAAGTGAAAAGAGCAAAAGTAAACACCCAAGCTCTCTGACATGTTCAGATACCTGGCATGGAAATCTGTAGAAGTACAATTAAAATGAAAAAATCATCAAAAAAACTCTCATCTATTTGTTTGAAGTGCTTTCAAAATGTAGAAGTTTTTGCCAGGTCAAAGAAATCATTCCATTGAAGAGAAACTTTTTTTGCCAGGTAGTGATGTAACCTCAAGAGATCAACACTGCCCTCATCAAAGCCAAGAGTTCTTTAGAATAAGCTGAGCGCCAGCGGAGGCCAACCTGTGCACATGCCTACCTATCTGCCTCTCCACATCTGCAGCCTCATCTGGGGTGGCCCTAGGCAGAACTCCTGGGTCACTGAAACTGGCCCGGAGAAGCATGCCCATGACGAAGAGAAACAGGACTCCGCCAATGGCTGGGATGGCAGGGCTCAGGTTGGAGGCCAGAAAAGGGCAACTAAATGAAAATGGACAAAGAAATGAAAGGGAGATTCAATTAGTGCTTCACGATGCTTTGCAAGAAAGTGCATTTCTCCACATTTCTCCATGAACCTTTTAAGCACACCAGAAATAAATAGTATGTACATGTGTCCTTATAAAACACTTACACTGTCCCCAACCTGGTTAAAGTACTCTTGGTTCTTCATGGGCCCCCGTCTTTATAACTGTGTTTATTGGGCTTTGAACAACATGGAATCAGGGAAAATAATTTTTTTTTGATAACAGGCTTTTGTTTTTAATATTTATCATAACATTCAATACCTTTTAGCTACAGGCGAACGATGAAGTAATGGAAACAAGCTATAAAAGAACAATAACAAGAAATTGGCCCAGTTTCACCACAGCTGCAATCCTTGGCTAATATTTTGCACTGCAGTGAACAATCCTGATATGATTTCAGATCTTCAAGAGACATACGTAAAATGTAAACAGAGGCTGTTAACGCAGAGGTTGTTAGAGGTTTCCTTAGGCAGTTTTTTTTTTTTTTTCCTGATAAAACCATCTGTGGTATTTTAATAGAATTGTTGTTGTTACTCTCAGAGACAGCTCTTCCATGTTTGTCCCATGATCCCATCAGGATTTAATTCTCCATGATATCTGCTCTGTGTGTGACTGGGGCATCTGAAATCTTCAGTCTTTACTTTATTTCAAGAGAGGCCATGCAGAAAGAATATAAGTGCAGATTACAGTCAAGATTTTTTTCACAGGAAAATATCACATTTTTTGGAATGTGGTTTATGTGGTGTATACTAGCTTGTTAGTTTACTCTAGTTTATTAATAATAGTAAATAATAAAAACTTCACAAGTGCAACATCTTCACAGATGTATACAAAACCAAAACAAACAAAGCTATGTAGTGAAAAAACCCTGATTTAGTGTGACTAGCCCTATAACATTGATAAAACGTGCTGTATAGATGTCTACTTTAATACATCTGCAAACAATTCATAGCACAACTGACCCAAAATCCAGTCACACTGTCTGCTAGTATCCTGCCTCAAAGCTATAATGACTTATGCTGGAAACTGAGTGGTCCAATTGCTGTTCCGTGTTATCTGATGCTGTCTTAACCGACTCCAAATCAAGTGTGCAGATACAATCAGCTGTTCGTTAAAAAAAAAGGTTGTGTATCTCTCAGGAGACCTTTTAATCATGCCTTGTTGTGTCTGCCCCAGCCAGTGGCATGTTTTGCTCTTGACTTTACTGAAGGATTATATTTCAAGTGGCATCCCCATATTATTTCTGAGGACACACAGGGCTAAACAGAGCAGACTCTGCAGCTAAACGTGGACACTGGACACTGAGACCTTCATACTGGCTGCTGTGTCTTTCTCCTGTGCTTACATTCCAGGGCGCGTCTACTGTATCTGCATATGGGAACTGCCATACAAAATCACAGAAGGCTCCTCCAGCATGGAGATCCAACCCTGTCTTAGGTAAAGACTACCATAAAATAATAATGCTGATTGTACCTATGCTAGGGTGTACGGTCGTATGGAAGACATACTGAAGTTACAGAGCATTTTCTGTAGGACCAAAGCTAGTCCAGCTGGGCTTATGTTGGACAGCCTATAAATGGAATGTAATATCCTACTTCCTCTCTTGTCTATGAATATGCAACTGAAATGCAAAACGGACTCTTTTTGCCCCTTCAAATGCATAAATGCAAATCTGAACAGTTCTCAGTCACCAGCTGGAAAATAATTATCTCCGCCAGTGAATTCCAAGACCATCTTAAATGTCACATTACACAAAACCTGCATGACAGCTTTGGAACTCTGGGACTACAGTTTTCTGCGTCTCAGCACTAAGTGCTGGCTCTAATGGCACGAAGAGCCACTTTAATGACTTTTATTGCCATTTAAAATAGCATGACGCAGCCGGGGGCACCAAATCAACCCGTGGGCAGGGTTTTCTACTGTTTCCTAGGAGACGTCTGTTGTTCTAAAGCACACATAAAAGTGAGAAAGGAAACCGTTGCCAAGGAAACGTCAACAGAGGAGGTGCCACGTTTTTGAAAGTTGCAGCATAGGTTGTGGGTTGTAGGGAGGAGATGGATAGAGGCAAGGGAGGGGACACTGGAAACGTTTCATCCTACACATCCTTTATGCTCAGAGGCCGTGGCTTTGGCCTCCCACCAGCGGACATGAGCATTTCCTTCACAAAGTAAGCATAACAAAAGCGAAACATTATGTTCAAAAGATGATTGTTCACTTTTCACTGTCATGTGATGCTCCAAATTGAATATTTCACTTAAGAAATGTTTCTGATGAGAAGTTTAGTCTAAAGTTTGATTAACTTATTATTGCACTTAAAAATTACACTTAAGCAGTGTTATGGGCCCACACAAACCCCTTGGGTATCATAACCACACATCTTTGAATAGTTGAGCCTGTTCCTGAAGAGACACGAGACAACACAAGCTCCCCTTGTTCACTAGGAATTTACATCCAACTCGGGACTGTAAGAATTCACATACGTCAACACCAATTTCTTCACCTGACCAAGAAACACAAAATCACCCTTTACAACAAACGCAAGTGAACACAGTCATATACAGCTACTGGTGGATATGCCAGACAGAATGGATTTCCACAGCATGTTCATTCTCTACTACTTTCTTCATGAGTACAATCCTAATCAGAGAATTCAGAAGAGGCTGACACTGGATCACATATAATATTTCATATAATTACAGAAAATTAACTGTACCAACAAGAGGTAACTAATCCTAGATTACAACCCTAATCTGTGACGCTTTATAGACATAAACTCAGTTTTTCAGACAACACTGGACTTTTTAGTTTAACATTGCACTAAAAAGGCTTTTTGAAAGAGAATCCCCCACTGACCATTTAATCAAATGAAACACTTAACCGGGCTTTAGTGTTGTCTGGGAAACTGACCCAGGGATGTTAAACTGAATCAAAATTTCTCTCCTGGAAAACTTCAAACCTAAGTTTCAACATAACGCAATAGTTGCCAATGACTGGGCCCTCTGACAAAAGTGCATCTTTTCTATGATAAGGTGTGTGCAGCTGTCCTCTTTTTTTTATTTTATCTCTATCCACTGATAAGTGAGGAATGCCAACCATCATAACTGGGAATTGTTTGACCCAACCAACATCAGGATCATGAGTCAAGTCTGAAGCCTGATGCTGGGGCAAATTGGGACGTGCCAGCTAATACCATGGAAAAACAACATGCACCTAGTAAAAACAGAATATGGGCTATGCACAGTGACTGTGACACTTACTCAAATGCGAAGAAAAGTCCACTGGTGACCAAGATAAGCACCACCGTGAGGTAGAACACCCCGGTCTGCTTTGCCATCATGATTCGCCCATCACAGTAGAACTTGTTCCGGCCAGGAAAGACCTGCCACTTTCTCTTTACTCTCCTTTTCTTTGTGTGGGGAGTCTCCATGGGTGAAGAGTTATGTGTACAGATCTGATTGTACTGGCATTCCCTGGGCTCATCTATTCCTAGATGCATGTTGTTGCTATGGTTTATTACTGCAGATGCCTACAAAATAGTTTAAAGCAGCAAGTCTTCTAACAAAAAAGTAAAACCAAACTACCAAATATAAACGCATCACCTTTGATGGTAGAGAAAAACTGGAACCATACCATCGTTTTGCCCCAACACCCTTCAGAAGTAAGTGCAATAGTAGACTAGTTTATTTGATTCGGGGTATTGGATTAAATCAGGAACGATTAACGGCATATATAGACACTCAGTTGCGGCCAAGACATTGTCATGAAAGGAGAGCCGGAAAAGAAAAGTGAACAGAGCTTAACTCTCGTGTTTGCTTGACGCATTCCTCCATTGTGTTTAATTTCCCTCCGATAAAAACAGCTGGAGAATGCGCTTCCGTCCGTCAGGTACTCGGACATGAGACGAAACGACCACCTCCGACATCAAGAGATTGCAGATATTAGGCTAGGTGCAATTTGCCTGGGTTCTTTGATTTTCCTTGGTCGATGATGTATTGCAGTTAAGTGAAGAGATGTCACTGCCTATCCATCGAGACTTCTCAGCTTATTCCAAAATAAAGCGCGTCCTTCGAGTGTCCTCGTATATCCGTTGTTTGTACTGAGGGTTGTGATTCATTTAAGGCTGGCTTTTTGATTAGAAAACGTATACCGGCTATTTCTGGCTCCTCAAAAAAAAAAAACGCATTCTATTTGCTTACCGAAGAACAGCTACAACAATAAATAGGCCTGTGGTATTCTGAAGGCTCCTGTTTTAACTGTCTGTTGGTATGTTCGTCAGGGAAAAATGCATGAGAGCTGTTCTACTATCGAGGCAATCTGTACCCTATTCACCAATGAGAAACAGGACGGGTCTTGGTAAGCGAATGCGGCTGAGAACACCACTCCTGCATGGGCATTCATCGCGCTCTGCCACACGTTAGCCGAAAAGAAAAAGTCACTGTCAGTCACCATCAGAATTCCGTTCAGTGGAAAGCCTTTTCCTTCATCGTTCCTTTCCATCTTTATTTTAAATATAAAAACAATTTTCATTATTGTGGTCCAACATAAATTTCAATTCCGACATGTTTATTTTCTATAATACAATAAAATTTAAGACTGTCTATCTATCTAGTCTTAAATTTATTGTATACATACACACACACACACATCCTGTCTATATATCACTGTGCAGCGCGCATATATATATATATATATATATATATATAAATAAAATCTCCATCCCCTCCTGAGACCGAGTGGAAAAAAAAAAGAAGTTCAGTTTAGGTTTTTGTTGTTGTTGTTGTGATTTTCTGTCTCTTAAGAGTAAGACAAACAATTCACACTTTATCAAAATTTATTTTATTCTTAATTTAACAGCATGCCCACTGTAGAGGATGTCAGGATAATTTTAATGGGAAAAAAAGCTTTGCTGTATTTTTGACATTCCAGCTATAAAGGTGATATTAAACCAGATGCATAGTGAACTTTTTCACATTCTGTATTGACATATTTCAGTTAAACAAAAATCATATGCAATTCCGTTACTTTTAAATTTAAGATTCTTGGTTCTGCTTGACATTTTGTAAAAGCTCAGCATTCAGTCACACAAGTCCACCCCTCCCACGTTTTCATTGTATTGTCTGATGACTGCTGGTCTTCTCACTTGGATGTGAGACTTCTCTTTGTTGGATCATCTTGTGCAGATGTCCTCAGGATCTTTTCCGTGTATGGTAGAGGCCATTAATTCTGGTTTATCATCATACCATTTTGTAATTGCCAGCTCAAGACTATTTTTGACCACCATAACTGATGCTTCTCTGCCTTCTTTCTGCAATTGTTTGTCACCAGTTAGCTGACATGGCTTTGGGACCCTGTTTTTCATTAGGGTTCCAGTTGCAGCAAAACCCTTTTCCAGCAATATATCCATCAAGTTCACCGACATGAAATATCGGTTAAAGAAGCGCTGACTTCCTGCAGGCACAGATTCAACCATATGTAGGACTGCTGCTGCCCCAATGCTTGATTTTTTGTCAGCAAATGTATTCTTCCCCTGGTACACTTCAAAGTCTAGCATCAAACCATCTGGAGAAGCAAGGAAAAATACCTTCAAGCCAGTAGGGTACGGCTTGCCTGGAACAAACTGCCTGATTGGACAACGGCCTGTAAAAGGAATGATTTGCTCATCGATGCAGAGCTTTCTTGGTTTTGGAAGGCTAAGGCATCCCTGCCTCACTCTGTCAAAGAGGTCTTACTTTCCAAAGAATATCTGTTTCCTTTGTTTCTTCTGTCACATCCAGGTCTCCGACTATTTTTAGTGTTGTTAAAAATAACTGTTGTTAATTATTGGCACTTTTGTTTTTGGGAGCAAAACATCTTGATTCTTGGGTAACCAAGGCAGGCCAAGTGAACTGATATTCCAAAGAACACCTTAATTTCCTGTGGTGTGGTATTCAGAGACACTCCTAACTTGCAGTTCCCTTTGATTTGTGAATATCGCCATGTTTTTAAAGATGTTGCCATCAATGTACTGGGAAAGGTACTCAGTTGGACTCCAATTTGCATGGATTGTAGGATCATCTTGATAATCAGAGGGCATAGGTAGCACAGGACTGAATCTATAGGGATGAAAAAATTCCAAAATGATGTTGGTAAATAACCCGAGGAATTCTTATCTCTAACCACTTTGATCACAATGAAATATAGTTGTTCATTTACCATAAAAAATACTTTGCAGCAATTAATAACAATGTAGCATGTGATGCATGTTACTATGGATAGCATCATGTATGGTTACACTGAAGACAACTAGAACATGCGTGCTAGTCCTTGACCACAGAGGACAGAGGGTTTCATGTTCACCTTTGCCTGTTAGCTCGTCTGATGAGCCTGTCTCTTCTTCAGCGCTCTCTACCTCTTCATCAGCAGGTCCAAACTCATCTTCAGCATTTTCCTCATCTGATAAATCTAAATCTGCCTCTATTATTCTGTACAAAATCTCATCTGCTTTTGTCCTGTCTACTACAGCAATGTGGAAAAACATTGTGAAAATGAGAGACATCAAGATTATCCTGGTGTCCACTATAGAGGACATTCATAAACTGGCTATTATTTCAACACAGTAATAAGAAAACTACTCTCAAACCTCACTACATCATTCCTGACATGTTAATAAACAATACAATATAAAACATTATAGATAAACATCAGTAACTAATCAATATTTGACTTACCGTTTTTCTTTCAATAAAATGTACTTGTTCCTATGGAAGACATTTTGTACTGACAGAAAAGAAAAATTTGGTAACCTCCCACCCAGACACATGTGGCATCACTGGAAAGTGATGTATGCTTTGTACACCAGGAATTAACAGAGTAACTCAAATGAGTGAAAAGATAGAAGCAAAAACACAATGTCCACTACAGAGGACACAAATGAATAGGCAGGGTCTCAGGAGGATATATACAGCACTGTGCAAAGGTTTTGGGCAGGTGTGAAAAAATGCTATAAACTAAGAATCCTTTCAAACAAAAAATAAACAATTATTATTTGTATCAATTTACAAAATGCAAAGTGAGCAAACAAAAGAAAAATGTAAATCAAATCAATATTTGGTGTTAATACACTTTGCCTTCAAACCAGCATCATTTCTTATATGTACACTTGCACAAAGTCAGGGATTTTGTAGGATTATAGTCAGGTGTATGATCAACCAATTATACCAAACAAGTGCTAATGATCATGAGTGCTGAGATCCTGCTGCACAGCGATAGACAGGATGCATGTGTAGGTAGGTATAGACAATGTGTGTATTTTGCACTTACACTTTGTTTGTTTAGCTTCACCAAATGTATTCATGATGTCTCTGATCTGTCCCCACTAATCAAACTAGGGATATTGTGTCTAAAGCAAAAGTACTAAGACCTGCTTAATATACACGCTAAAATAAGATTAGATGTTATACGAGTTCTATTTGTTTGTTACCAATAGCTAATAACCCACCGCATACTGTTCATGGCAAAAGGCTTTAAGACGGTATGCGTGCGAGTTCTGTTAAATATACTGGATTATGGCGTTTAAATATCAATCGAACCCCTCATTAATGCTAAAAAAGTGCAAATCAGTTTTCGAAATTGTCCCAATTAAAAAAAATAACCTAGAACACCGGAACATTCAACTATCAAAATGTAGAAGACAAACAAGCCCTTCTGACTCCAAAATATTTCCAAAATGTCCCAATTCGTTATTTACTTATTACCTAATATATCGCTTATTTTTTAAATTTGTTTTCTTCAGTAACGTTTGGCTGCACATCAAGGAAGGGAAATTAAGTTGGGGAGACGAGGAAACCATACTGGGACGGTCCTATAAAATGTTAGGCCATGTTGTTTAGCATCCATTTTGTAACACATCACTAAGGAAGCGCTCTCAAAGTGAAATCTCAAATCTCCCGTAAAACTACAAAACATCTGCATCTTAACATAGGCCTACGCTAAACCAGCATCTGTAGGTATGCAGTTTTAATGCCGTTATAATTCTTATATAATTCATATAACCAATAAGAACTACCTGCAACCAATCCTGACTAGTTACATTTGCTGTTTGATCATTACTGAAGTAATAGGTTCCACAACTCAACCCAATCTTTGTAGACTTGGCATAGCTTTCACTGCAATTGTCATGTGTAGGTGTCTCCCAAGAAAGCAATTCTGTCAGCACAGGACACGCTTAAGTAGCTTGTTGGGTTATAATTAATTATGTTCCCGCCGAATGAAATATCTTGAGGAAACTTCAGCTAGCACCCTCCACTCGCCTCCTATATTACCAGCACGGCGAATTAGAAAATATTTCCGGGTCGGGAGGAGTTAAGGAGACGATTGGAGGAAACAAATGTAAACTATTAGCACACACGGTAGAGTGTAGATTGTTTTGTAGCTATTGCTACATACAGAACTATTTGAAGCACGCTAGTAATCAACTCACGACATTAATAACGCTATAATATAACGCTATAATATTCTAGTTCTACAATTGAAATGTTAATGGTATTTCATTAATAAACATTGGTTCCCATAAATGTTTACACCGGAACACATAAGAAGGACACAGTCAAGATGACATCTGAAGAGGAATGTGTGAATGTCAATACTCCTGTTGCCACTAACAGTGTGGACGATGCTAAATTACAGATGCTGAAAGGTATGTGACTGTTGAAACGTAGAATTAACGATTGCTGTTGTGGTTATTTTGACAGGAGAAATCAGTGCATTCTAACCCTACGTATTCCTTTGTTCACTAAACCAGTTAAGGTGGCTACATCACACCCTTGCCTGGCTATCTAGCTAGCTAGGGTTAACTATCGAAAAGCAAAAACCGTATTTGCATTAATTTAACTCTGGTATTTGGCGAAATGTTAATAATTTGTTTAATATATTATTCTTCAGAATAGTGCAAAGGAAAAGGTGATGCTTGCAGTTTTACCTTTTCTACAGTTTACAGACCCTAACTATAAAAAGCACAGCTGTGCAAGGTGTCCTCCGTTTCTTGAGAAATACAATACCAGGAGAAGCTACCGGGAAAATGAAACATGACGTGGTTGTGCTTTTACTTATGATGATAAATCTCACAGGCACACATGGTGAAAACCACTGTGACATTCTGAGTAAAGTTCTAGCACAGCCACATCTATCAAACACACTTACGTTACCCCTGCCCTTCTCCATGGTTGCTTTGTGGATTCTTTCCCACCGTCTGTTAAATCTTGGTTTAAGACTTCTTTTCTCGCTGCTATTTGAGGACATCTGAGCATGTTCCTGTTTTCTCTAAGTGCAGTATTGTTTAGAATGTAAAATTCTAGTAGTTTTGCTTTTCCTTTGCTTGAAAGTATTTCTTATGTACATGTGTTTAACTCCATACTTTATCCCTAATGTCAAAATCGTAGTAAATGTAAAGCACTTTGGTCATTTGTACAGTACATTGTTTTTAACTGTACAAATAAATGTGACTTAAACCTTGGACTAGGCTGTACTAATAGGATGAAGACTGCAACACAACTGTCTGCTGCATAACCTTAAGTTGTTCTAAAGCAACCATTCATTGCAACATTTTCTGTTCCCATAACAACCAACTATGGTATTATTATCTGTTTCCCCTCTTTTCCAGGTGGTGCTTTTCTTACAACAGTAGCCACTGCAGGCATGATAACTGGATTTGGGTCCACACTTGCTTTGGCTAAGAAGAGGAGCCCTGAATGGTTTAACAAGGTGTGGCTTTTTAAATGTATATGCATGACAATATAAACTTTTATATATTTGTATTATAATATAAACTGCCTTATATATGGGTATTATTATTATTATTATTATTGTTTTTATTAATAATAATACTCCCCCCCCCATTTTTAGCTATAGTCTTTTCTTTGTAAACATGCATCTTAGCCAGATACACCTTTTTAAAGAGGCCAAATTTGATTAATTGTAGAGCAATATTCAATGAGTAAGTCACAAGTGTTGGGACAACTTGCAAATCTGATTGCCACAGAGTTGTCCCCAGCCATGCTAAAATGGACTGAGAGATGGTCTTTATTCAATAGCTCAGGTTGGATAGCAGCATCTTTCTTGCTCACCTGGCAATACTGTATGGATTTCAATTAGAAATACAATGAGCTTGTTTATCTTTATCATAGCTTAACATATTATAAATTATTTTTCAGGCTGTTTAAAAATATGTTCAATGTTCAGTTCTTGGAGATCCTTTGTTGAACTTTCTATAAAGTAGTAAACATCTTAAGATGTTGCTGTAATATAAGCAATAGCTCTGTTTAATATACTAATGATTGAAAGCTTGGGTTTGTGATTTTATCTGAGAAGTTTCTCATGTGAAAAGTAACGGGATTTTTATTTATTTTTTGGTCTCTAGGGTGTACTGGGGACAGCAGCAGTCCCAGAGAGTGGAGCATCACTAGCCCTGCGTGCGCTGGGATGGGGTTCCCTTTATGCCTGGTGTGGTGTTGGCCTCCTTACCTTTGCTGTGTGGAAGGCTCTGGGTGTTCATAGTGTATGTATTTGCTTTAGCCCTGTAAGTTTCAAAACAGGATGTTCACATTATGAATGCTGACCCTTACTTCATTATTTCTTTTGCAGTTGGTAGAATTTCGACAAAAAATACAGTCGACTTTCCCTGCCATCCCAAAAAATGAAGCGATACAACAAAATGGAATACCTTTTGACTGGGACTCTATCTTCAAGACAAAATAATCACTGTTGTTCAGAGACTTTTTAACAGGATATTAAAATTTTGCTCACTGGACAGTCAACATGCCCTGAAGCAGCACCGGGCCAAGATGAGAATAAATGAGGATTATTTGCAGTTCTTCTCATCACAAACTGATCAGATATGATCATCATTGTCATCTCCTAAAGTCTCCACAGTAGCCTTGTTAGGATTTGAGTTAAGATCCTTAATCTGGAGCCAAGAGTGTGTGTGTGTGTGTGTGTGTGTGTGTGTGTGAGTGTGTGTGAGAGAGAGAGAGAGAGAGAGAGAGAGAGAGAGAGAGAGAGAGAGAGAGAGAGAGAGAGAGAGAGAGAGAGAGAGAGAGAGAGAGAGAGAGAGAGAGAGAGAGAGAGAGAGAGAGAGAGAGAGAGAGAGAGAGAGAGAGAGAGAGAGAGAGAGAGAGAGAGAGAGAGAGAGAGAGAGAGAGAGAGAGAGAGATGCGCTTCAGTGCAAACTTTGTGGATCCCCATCTGTCTAAATGTGGCAAACTTGATTAAGGTGTATTAGTACTCCTGGATGTCACAGAAGTGCAGCCACTCTTGTTCAAGGGACATTTTGCTGAACTGGCCATGAACTTGCATTTATTGGTATGAACTTAATTGTCAGAGAGCAAGCAGTGTAAAATAGAACACTGTAAAAGTTGTTTAGTTTTGACAAAATGAGAGAAATTAAATCTGGGTCAAATAAAAATGTGAGAAGCATAGTTGAAAAAATATTTCTAGTTTTTTTTTTTTGTTGTTGTTTTTTTTTGGATTTCACACCATCATTTACTTGGATCAACACCACATTTAAGGGAGATTTAAATTGGCTAGCTGTGGAAGAGACCTTTTCACTAAAGACTACAACATTGTCAAGAGGCTCCAAAAATACTGCACAAGGGTGACAGCATGTTATTCACAAATTTAGCTGTTATGGGAAAGAGGTCTGGCACACACTGATGCTGCAGCAACTATGGCGTGGGTTAGAGCGACATGAGAGCTATACTTCAGCACTGCAACACGCTTGCCAAATGTTTTAGAAATCAGGAATAGTCAGTCTTTATTCTAGGCATTTATTTGTTTGATTTTTGCAAGTAGCTGGATGCCTAATTTTTACAATCCAGGGGATGTCACTGCTCAGTTTTCTTTGCTCCAGCACATTTGGTTCAACCTGACAGAAAACTGTCAAGTCAAACGAGCTGAGTCAAATGCTTATAGTTTTTTTAAAAATCCTATTAAATGCCAGCTTTGAGGTACCGAGTAACATACCATTTTCAACATGACATGGTACCTAAATAAACAGGGGCCCCAAATTTGATGTATAACATTTCAGCATTAGCATTCCTTTTTGAAGTTCTGTAGGCTTCCAGAATTACATGAAATTAAATGACAAACACTCAAACAATCTTCACAGTGCTCAACCAGATTTCATGTACATTTACTGTTTAAACATGTGGAACATGTAGTATAAAGACTTTATACTAGTAAACAATGGTCATCAAATTATATGGCATGAAAAGTTCAAAGTTGTACATTTTCATTGGAATTGTTGAAGTAATTTTGGGATAACTTAATTTAGATGGATTACAGTTACACCAACTTCTTGATGAGCCGTTTTATCTTTTTTAAGCCAGACATCTAAGGCTACTGGGGAAACCATTCCTATCTGTTTTACAGAACTGTGTGAATACAGAAGCTTATTACACATCAGCAGACTCCCCAGACAGATGATATTGTGAAAATTTAATTTTCAGGTTATTAATAGCATTAACTACCATCACTTTGTATAATACCACATCTCTTGGAGGAAAAATAAAAAAGTGAAAAGGGCCTGTTTAATGTACAGCTCATATATACAAATCAGCCCATGAGTTGAATGGAGAGGAGTGGTGACCTGAAGCACTTTAGAGTTCAGCGCTCAGAGAGGTGATTCTGCGATGGTCATACTGGTGGAAGCAAGTACGTTTGAAACCAGCTCTCATTTTACCCTTTAGATACTGGTGTGGTTACGCAGTGCAATACTGGTTGTCAAATTTGAATATTGCCTGTGATAAAGAGTCATTCACATTTGGTAGTCTCCCCTCCAACAAGCCAACTAAACCCTATTGCACAATGCTTTTTTTTTTTGTTGGTTTTTTTTTTTTTTTTTTAAGAGCTGGATACATGTATATTTGAGTAAAGTCAGTGTTTTTTTTTCTTATCTTAACACATTGCAAGAGAACTTCTATCTACAACACATCTCACAATTTAAATAAATCTGCATCCCCAAATAATATCCCACTGAACAACACAATGGAAAAATATTTTGAGAACAAAAAGCTCTGAAAACTAACATACAGTATCTATCAACTTTGGTTAAAACAGAAATGAAAGGGAAAAAAACTAAACAAAAAAGAACAGGGAAAAAAAAAACCGAATTATTAAATATCTGTATTAAAATCATTTAAAAATCCAAAACAAAAATAGCAAAAAAATGGGGTAGAGGAGCTATATATATTTTCTATATATCCATTTGTATGTAAAAACATTTTTTGTCTTTTTTTATTAAATAAAAATATAACACCAACGATTCTATGAGCTCTCGACCTGTGTGGCTTGACTGCGTCCCGTCTCATTGATGGCACCTCAGGCTGCTATTTGTGTCACGAGCGCCCGAGCTTAAACAGTACCTCGCACATGATGGCCACCACGCTAGAGTTCAGCGCTGACGACAGCATGATGTCCAGTAGCCGGCTCTCGTGCACCACAAACTCAGCCCGGTTCTCCTCCACCTGAGCCATTGCTAGCAGGGCTTTGGCAGCCCGGCACATCATGTTGACGCTGGGAGGCTCCGGGTGCGTCGGGTGTCCCGCGTGCAGGAGGCCGTGGGGGCTCTGCTGGTACTGCGCCATGGCAACACTGTCCTCTAAAAACCCCACCAGGGTCCCGATGCTGCCCTTCTGAAGAGTGATGGCGCGAGCCGCCGTGGGGTCGCCCTGCGCCAGGTTGGACAGGACGGCCACGGCCATCTCGCGGCACACCTGGCTCTTGCGCTCGCCCACGTGGCGCACCAGCGAGGCGTAGAGGCGTTGCTGGCGGCTGAACGGGGGCGTGGCCAGGAGCAAGTCCACGTTGCAGTCCTGGATGCTTAGCTTGCACAGGCACTCCAACACCAGCCTCTGCGGCGTCAGTGACGAGAAGCCACCCGCCACGCAGAAAGGGTCCTGCGCCTCGGCTGATGGGCACACCATCCAGTGCAAAAGGCCGTCCAGGATGGGCAGGCAGATGCTCTCGGGGTAAATGGACAGATCCAGCTGCCCCGATATGTTGGCCAAGGTGACCAAGGTATTCTCATGCAAGGCGCCGAGGCAGTCCCACCACCACTCGTCCTTGCTACAGGCCAGACCTCGCTCTTCTTCACGCTGGTAGGTAGGGGGCATCCTTTTCCTCTTTGGGTGCTCGTGGTGCAATAGCACTAGCTTGCCCAGAACGAGCACGAGGCCTGGGTGCCGCGCCATGTCAATGTCATTACCTGGGACAAAGGAGAGGCCGCGGACTATGTTGGACACGCATACGCATCGCTTGGCTAGCTCGTCCTGCCAGTCCTCGGCCGTGGACAGCGGTGCCTCGTCCCAGCAGCGTGGCTCATCTTCCAGCAGGGTGATGCTGCCTTGTTTCTCCTGGCTGCCTAAACACAACGCCTGGGCCTCACCCTCTGGTAGAGGTGCTCCTGGGCGCGAACACAGCATCTCGCCCATAGTGGCTATTAGGCTCTTACCGGAAGGGCCTTGTTCTTCCCTATGAGACGCCTGTTCATTACGGGGACCCTCCTTATCCTTTTCTTTGCCATTTTCCTCCTCAGACTCAGACTTGATCAGTGTCAGTTCAGCTCCCAGCTCCTGAAATTTCCTCTCAAAGTGGGTTTGGATGTGTGCGGTGGAGTCACCACCACCAGCCTTCCAGTGCAACAGCCCACTGGTGAACCCTCCAGCCAAGCCCAGCTGCCCGGATCGGTCCTCCACCCGGTCAGCGGCTGCCTCTCTTTCTTCCACCTTTATTGGTAGCTTGTCATATTTGCTGGCTTGCTTGGGCCTAGGTTCTGTAGGAGAACTCTCTTCTTTACCCAGTTCCCCATCTCGCCCCACCTCCTGATCAGTGGCCTCCGCTGCCGTCGTTTTCTCTGAATGCTCTGGTCCGCCTGTGCTGCCGGGGACGGGCCTCTGAAGCTCCGCTTCCTGCCTCTTGTCCGCCTGCTCAGTATCCGAACGGCTATCCAGCTCCCGATGATCAAGCTCGTGTTTTTCTCCTGGCTCTGGAAGGGGACCAAAAAGTGTTTTCTGGCCCTCTGTGCCTACTTCATACTCCTCCAGGATCCCAAAGATCTCTATCAAGCATCGTCTGAAATATTCCACAATGAGCTCCAAAAAACCAGGCAACTAGAGAAACACAGGAGAAAAAAAGGTTATTTTTATTAACATTTTAACAGCCAATCTTTTAGATTTTGGAGCAGCTATGTGATTACTTGTGCCCCAGACTGTGCTTATGAGTAGCATTACCTGGGACAGGGTAAAGGAAGACACGGTGCTGTCATCGTATAGCAGGATGTTTATAGTGTCCAAGGCCCAGGTGCTCTCTCCTAGCAAACCAGACTTCAGAGACATCATTACACGCCAGGCCTCCGGAGTGCCTTCAAAGTAACGACAGTTCTGAAGGGACTTCTTCACACCTTATTATTTACACTTTACACACAAATTCTCTGAAGAAGCGTATGTCTAATGTCCAAACTGAAACGCTCACGAAAATATATTTATTTATGGCCTACCACCATCACATAATTTAAAGAGATGCCAGGCCATATCTGTTGAAGCACAGTTTCTTTATTCCTTCGTTCAAAGGAATCAGATCATTGACCAAAAATGTCACTGTCCCTTTGGGGGTAATTGTTGGTTAATTTAAGCAAGATTTTAGAAAGCTTTAAGTTTCAAGAAATAACACTGATTTAAGTTTCTAGTGTTTGCTTATGTTTATGCTTGCTTATGTTTGCTTTCAGAACTGTTATTCCCAAGAAGGTTGTATTTTTATGAGCCTTTTATGTTTTGTTTTTGTTGCACATTGACAAATATAAAAAACTTTCAAACCATCTCACTTACCAATATCTTTGGAGGTTAAGCGTCGACGAGGCTTTAGCTGAAGCTGTGTGGCCTCAATGGAATCCAGTGGGAAGTTGATCTCTCGGTGTATGGGGGGGAGCCCTTGACCAGGAACACCACCACTCTGTGAGCCTGGCATGGGCCCAGGAACCCCTGGCTTAGGCATCTTCATAGAGGGCATCAAATGAGGTTTATTGGGGGACATGGAACCTCCCATGGGTCGTGGGAAGGGTGCTGGGCTAGGAGCCCGAGCAATGTGGTTGGGCGCGGCCGGAGGGGACTGGTACGAAGACGGGGGTTGGCGGTTTGTCATGGGAGGCATGGAACTCGAGGAGGACTGGGGAGGGTAAGACGACTGACGCTGGCCAGGGTGACCGGGCCACTGACCGTCCTGGTTTGCCCTCGCCTCCGGATCATCTGCGCGGCTCATGGATGGGTATGGGGGCCCGTGACCCTGCCTTCCAGGGTAAGGGTAGCCCATGTCAGTCCTAGGGTGCCACATGTTCCCCTGAGGCCCTCCGCTGGGCGTGGTGGATGGCCCTCCACTCATCATACCATGCTGGGGAGGGCCCTGTCCTGCGTGCTGCATGCGTTCACGGCTATATGGGTACGGGAACTGTCCCTGCATGGGTCTGCGCTCTGGGTACCCTCCACCATACTGGCCGTACATATCTGGCTGCTGGCCACCGTACGGCATGCCATAGGTGTCGCCCTCATGCCGCTTTGCTGGGGGTCCGTACATCCCTTCCCCAGGTCTCTTGTAGCCCTGAGGAGTGGAGAGAGATCAATGACATTAACATATAGTCATAACTACACTAAGCTTACTGGATGGTTTCTTTGTTTCAGGTTAAGATTTTCTGCAAAATGGCCAAGCAAATCTTACATCCTGGTAAAAGGGCATTCAACAGAGTATACTGTTGTGTTCAAATTGTAACAATTACAATGATATGATGCAAGTGGCTGAATATATTGTATCTGAATGCCAACCTGTGGCTGTGGGTACATTCCATGTGTGCCATAGGGCATGCCTTGTGGATACTGTTGGCTGTAACCTTCATGTCCATGCCTAAAGGAAGAACACACATTACTGTAAGTCACAGCAAGTTTATTTGTATAATCAATGTCATACACAGGTCATTCCAAGAGCTTTACATTGATAAAGCAAGATAAAAAAAAACATGCATGTAGTGCATAACCTACAAATTTAATCAAAGTCACAGTACAATAGCAATATTTTATTTCTAACTTAAAAAATGTATCTGACACCATCTGGGACTTGGGTCGAGCTATGGGTAGAGTTGTATTTGAAAGCTGCTGCCTGTGTTTTGTTCTAGCAGCACTACCAACTGATCAGTCCATATTCACCTAGCCAGTTTTGTATTCTTTTAGGACATCAGCAATGTTCTCATGCAGGTTCACACATTCAGTTCAGACCTAATCCTGCACATTCACGCACACAAATTCCATCTCCTTACCTCGGAGGCATGGGGTACCGACTGCCCGAGTACATGCTTGGGTCACTGTTGGAAGGCATCATGTTGTTCTGATTCCCAGGGGGCACCATGCCACCCTCTGGGCCCATGGCATGATCTGGCCTGAAGAAAACGTATGGTAAAAGATGAATTAACACACGAGATCAGGTTTTATTCATGGTCAGTCAGTCACTGGTGAAACTTCACCGACCTTCTGTCAAAGCCAGGGCTGTAAGGGTACTGGGGTCGTGGGCCTATGCCCTGCCCTGAAGGAGGTCCTCGTGGGTAGACGTCTTGCAAGCTAGTGCTGGACATCTGTCCTGGCACGAAGGACTCACTGCTACCTACAAACACACACACAACTTTCAGTGCTACAAACTGTTACTACTCATACAGTTGAAAACCATTAGATACAGCACTACTGCAGACACCAGAGGGCAGCACTGTTCAACAAATCACTTCACTCCCAGGCGTTTAGGCCCTACTAAAACATACCCTGAAATACAACATGCTTGTTCTCTGGCAAGAAGGAAAGGCGCCTTGCCATCCAGACTAACAGTTAAGATTTCAGTGAAGTCCTAAAGTGATTAGCTTACCTTTCCTGGGCCCTCCAAAGGATTCCCTGGCATCGTACTGCATTCGGACACTGACATCAGCTCCGCCGCCGCCCTGCTGTGGGAACATCATGCCGGGTGGCACACCGGTGCGCTTCTGGAAAGCCGGATCGCTGCCCTCGCAGAAGGGATCCTGCACGCTCACACCACTCCTACAGGCCAGGGCAAGACAAAGATGGTGCAGCGGAACCCGAATTAGGCAGGAATGTTTAGGAAGCAAAGTTGGAATGTTTGCTGTCAGTGATGGAAGGGAAGGTGACTGCTCATACAGCCTCTCTTTGCACTCAAAGTGGTGCTTTAATGGAGTCACCCGGGACTTGATGTTGACCGAGCCTTACTTAAACATTGGACAGACTGGGGATAAAACTGTGTCCCCATCAGCTGCCCAAGCAAGCAAAGCATAGTGCTTCTACACTGCTTTTTATTTATATATTTTTATATATATATATATATATATATATATATATATATATTTTTATATATATATATATATATATATATATATATATATATATATATATATATATATATATATATATATATATATATATATATAAATTTAACACTCAAATCAAAATGCAGTGTTCACCTCTATCTGTGTCTCAAATTGTTTCATGGTTTCTAGACTAAGCTTTCAAAATTGGGCACTTTGGATCCTACTGCGAAGCAAACTGTCCAATCTGTGCAAAAAGATGATAACTTTACAATTCTGCAAGCCAGCCAAGAGGTATCGATCGGCTATCGAAAGCCAAGAGGTATTGATCTGATGACTAAATCCAAGGTACGGTCTTTGGAGATGCTTCAGTACTGGAGTCTTGTTTACAAACATTTACTGGTGTTGGAGGACTTAAAATGAAATTAAGATTCTATATTGTCGTTGCACAAACAACTAAAACTGTTTTGTCACAATCTAGCCAAACTCTAGATGTTTTGCTTGTAGAGGTTAAAGCAAGGCACTTTAAAACCCTGGGGCCTGAAGTTACATTCAAAGCTCGACTCCTCTATCTTACGCGTATAGTGATGCATTCGCTTGAACTGAGCGCTCAAGGCCCATGTTAATAAGCAAGGGGTTGCCAACATTTTGAAGCAGTTAAATATATCTGAAGGGAGGCCAGTCAGCTAAGAGCCCAGGAGAGAGAGGGGGGGAGGGAGGGAGGGAGGGAGAGGGAGAGAGAGAGGGAGGGAGAGAGGGAGAGTGTGTGTGTGGCTGTCATTAATGCACATTGCATGGGGCTAACCATTATACAGCAATTGTGAGGTCTTTTCTTTTAGGATGATGGATGGATCTGAAAACAAGGCAAAGCTTGCTGCGCTGAAACTGATATTTGGAAAGCACCCTCGTTTGCTCTCCTGACCATATTTATCTCTGTCTATTCAGGATCTCGTTCTGTTCAAATAGTTTTTATTAAGATAATCCAACAGAGAATGTCTTGTTAGTAAACAGAGTTTTATTTTTGCAACAATCTGAAAAGTCTAAAACCTACTTCTAAAAATGGACCCAGTAAGCAGATGGTAAGCACAAGGTATGGTATTGCCTTGATTCAGTTTGGTTTTTCATTAGTCAAGAGAATTCAAATAAAAAGATTCTAAACCAAGAGGTTTATGGTAAAATTAAGAGAGAGTTCAAGATGTCCATATCACGTTATACTGAATTGCTTGTTACTGCATCCCAGCCTCAAATAGCTGGCTCTGGGTGTTGTGGAACAACCCAATTTCAGCACAGGATGTTCAACTCAAGATCAACTTTGTTACATTTCAGTTATTTGCAAACTTGCTTCTGTAGGAACATTTCCTATGACATTGCTGTGTTTTTATCCTAAGAATCCAGATCTCAACCAGAAGACCTATATTTTGTTAAGTGGAGCTGGTAATTTATCAGGCTATAATGGATATAGATATAGTAATGGATTTGCAACTCAACGTTACTGATACCAGACCCATCAAACCCAAGCAATGCACAATGAAATGAAACAGTGAAAATCATACATCATGGATCTCTGTACCCCAGTTAATACTAAACAAAACTTTTTAGGCTTTTCTGAAATACTCTCTCAAGGACCCACAGAACAGGTTTGAAATGAGGACAAAGATTCAGATACATTTGTTGAGTTCATTAGCAGGCTAGCACTGCATCGTTTCAACAGTCCCAACCTGCCAGTCTGCTGGGGGGTCATCTGGCTATGGGGTGTGGTGGCTGGCGTCGGGGGTTTCAGGTCTCCTGCCATCTCTGTCAGTGAGCTACTGCCTGTTGACTGAGGGGTTTGAGGCCCTTGGAGAGACCCAGAGTTCGCTATAGGGGAAAAGAGAAAACATGTCACAAACAAGAGAGAGTTGCAACACACAGGAGGACCACTAGACCTACAAACGACATGAGGAATATAAACTACTTCCACCATTATCCACCATCACCACAAGAGTAAACGTCTCGTTTCAGATAAGACTTCACAGGATTTTAGGACGAGTGTAACAGAGATTCTGTCTTTGTTTTTATGTTTGGTATTCAAACTTTACCTATAAATGCCTGGGGGAAAAACAACATTCTTAACTGTGAAACTTTTAGAGTTCATAAAGTGGAATGTCAGCTGTTTGTTTCTCTGAAAATAATATTTCTTAAAAATATTTCTTTCTATTAAAAAAAAAAGTTTTAAAAAAGTAGAATGCTTAAAAAAAAAACAAAAAAACATTTTAGGGGGGAAATATCTCTACTGCAAGCGCTGAAATCAGATTATTTCTTGCAATTGCAAAAAAAACCCCAATATAATAATATAGAAGGAAATTAAGTACCAAAAGAAAGAATCTTAACTTCTACAATCTCAGGAGTTCATTCCATAATCCAAAGAAATGTGACTACTTTAGCCTTTAGACCCAATGAAGGAAACGGCATGTGTATACATCATCCTAATTACACACTTAAATTCACACTTAAATCAACTGTGAAAAAACTGAATAAACCGGGTTTCTGTTTACTTGTTTTCTTCCTCCTCTTACCCTTAGCAGAGGGTAAAACGAGGGAATGGGGTAACAGTGCTTTAAAAGAACAGGGCAAAACAACAGAAGCCTGCATCTACCGAATCAGCCGCCAGCCACCACAGGAGCTTCAGTTCCAAGAGTAAAAAATGAAGACGGGCCATCCGAGGCCAGGCCTGGCCTGGCCAGCGTTCACGTTGGCAGCCCATGTAAACTCGCGTGACCTCAATGGCATATTCAGTCAGAGAAGAGGGGGGAGGAGCAGGAGGAGGGGGGGGGGGAAATTGCTGGCTCATTGGTCGGCTGTGCACTGGGGGGGGGGGGGGGGTGTCATACAGAGGTCATTCCTGTTTATATCCCACACTCCTCCCCTGTTAAATCTCCTCCAGGGGAATCCCCCCCTCCTGCTGCTTGACTGGTTTCGCTCTCTTTCTCTCTCTCGCTGACATCATCAGCTAGCAGCCTGAGGGGGGGAGGGGACCCTTCAGCTGGCCAGTTGTGAGCTCTTTCACTCTTTCTCTCATTCCCACCTTTCTCTGTACCTCTTTCACTCGCTCTCCCATCCCCCTCTTTCTCTGTACTTCTCTCTCAGCTTGACTCAATCACCTGTCAGATATTTTTAGCTCTTGCACAGCCAGAACCAAATTGATTTCAAGGCAGATGTGAACAGGATGAAGGTGACATGTTCAAGCCTGAAGAACCATCCATTAGCCTAAATGGTGAACTAACCCTGATCCGCACTGTAAGGCAGTATAAAAACACTGCATGCGTGTCACCCCAACTCCTCCAGTCGTGAGCAGTTTCTCCACCACTGGTCAGAGATGACTCAAATGTCTACCACCCCAAGGCCAAAAACGCAGCATGAGAATAACCAACCATAATGGTATGCCGCGTTTCGAGCAAGCCGATAACTTCAACAATCTTAGAGACCTTAAGGGCATTTCTTAACGGCACTAGGCTTAACGATTCCTTCCATCAGAGGGCCGGTCGTTGTGTGTGTGGAGCAGAGAGATCTCCTCACCCGGTGAGGGTGGTTGGACCCGGGCCTGCTGCGCCTGCTTCTTGCCATCAGCAGCAGCAGCGTCAGGTGGAGGCTCCTCGCCGCGCTCCACCTTACACTCGTAGGCAAACAGGTACTGGGTGTACTGCTTCTTCAGAGAGCTGGCAGAGCTGCTGGACGTGCCCACGTTGAGAAGGGTGGAGAGCTCCCTCCATTTCTTGTTCTTGTTCACCTGGACCGGGAAGAAGGGAGAGGTTACAGCATGGGCTGGGGCAACGATCCAAAAGTCTGAGCGTTAGGCAGATGTTCACCGACTTATTCCCCCAATAATTGCCAACACATGGCCAACATAAGCTATGCAAGTGAGTGATTGATTTATTTTATGGCTCTGCGTAGAAACGTGTCGGCTCCAGACCTTTATGTGAGCGTTACTGAGCATAACATCCTAAGCCATGGAGAGGCGAAGGCCACTCACCATAGCCAGCCCTCCGATCTCCCGCACGCACAGGTACAAGCGGCACAGGTCCAGAGGCTTCTTGCCCACAGCAGGGAGGTTGGGCACAGGAGTGCCCCTCTCCTCCATGAAGGCCAGGTAACGGTCAACCCAGGCCCTCCTCTCTGGCTCACTGCCCATCTCATACAGGCGGGTGATCTTCTCACTCGTCATGGTGGCGGAGCTGTGCTTCTGCCAGGTGGAGAGGAGCAGGAAATGAGCTAAACACACACCCACACACCAGTGCGTGCCTCACACATGCGTGCATGCACATATACCTCAGTAGTGAATTATTAACATTTCCAAACAAAAATGTACTTCTTTAGAATAGCAGCTTAACACCATCTAACGTCACGTCACTAATGTGGCACTGCAATCACAATAAAATAATAAGGAGGCATTTCCGAGACTCGACCCAGCCTGTTCTCCTGATCACCTTAAAACTGATAGTTCACAGTCCCAACATGTGGTCTCTCATCCACTCTGTTACCCAAGACTGAAACACAACCCAGCTGCTGAAAGCACCCAAGTTGGTCCATGAGAAGTTAGTGTGAAGAGAATAGTCAGCAGCGAGGTTTTAAAGGTTGGAAAAGTACATTTTCAGTTGCAAAATTCCCAAAGGGTTTTTGAAAATATAGACTGATCTTCAAGTTTGAAAGCAATGTCTAACCAAGCTAAATCTTAAATTGGACTAAGAAATTTCAAAAAATGTGTGACAGTATTGCTCTACTGTCACACATTTAAAAATCATTTCTTAGGCTCATCTTGTCCAACTAATGAGAACGCCATTATGTCGCAATGTGAACATCAGAGGCAAAACAACACGACGAGGAATAAAAAAGAAAAAGGAAAAAAAAAAACAGTGAGAAAGAGAAAAATGACAGAAAGTGCAGGAGAGAGAGGGGGAGAGAGAGGAAAAGTGCTTGTGGCACTCACAGGGCTGGTGGGGGTCTTTGGCCAGGTAGGGCTGCTAATGCTGTCACTGTCATCGCCGTGATTAGACGAGAGACTAGCAGGGCTGGGGGACAGTGGGGACAGGGTTGGCGGCTGCGACACACACTGAGAGCCGTAGCTGTCCTGTCGCCGAAAACAAACGAGAAAGGAGAAGCGCGCACACACACACACACCACCCCGATACAGCCACGCAGGAAGGTGCGCACACACACACACACACACACACACACACACACACACACACACACACACACACACACACACACAAACACACAACAGGAGCATATGCGTGAGAGATGGCTGAAGTCGAGCAGGAATTGCAGTTCCCCTTCATCCCATTTTTCCCTGTCGCATGCACGCAGCCCAGCACGCGCTGCGCCCACCCACGTGCGCCGCTGTCCTCAAAAGGAGCTTCCCTGCACGAGCAAGAGCCAAAAACAACCTGAGAGCACGGAGGAGGGAGAGCTCCAGTCGGCAGCGGCGACTCGGCGATCGCAGGAGAGCGCTCGTCTCGTCTTCTCTGCTTGCGCCTCTCGCTCTCGCTGCTGCTAATCACCAGCTGCCACCAGCTAGCATGAAAGCGACGCTCGGACAACCATGAGAGCCAGACAGGGAGGGGAACTATTTAACAGCAGTTCAGACAGCATGACGGCGAACGCACAGCTCTGAAAGAGCAGAGCAGCTTCCACTTTCTGGTAAAGACAAGGCAAAACAACCATGCTGCTATGCCGACTGTCACCATGACAACAGCAGGCACAATGCGGAGGTAGAAGGGCGCTCGTTCAATAACCCAAACGACAGCAAGACGAGAGAGGAATTTTGTTCACTCTCACATCAGCCCCCCCCCCCCCCCGTTCGTCAACAAAGTAGAGAAACTTGAAAGACAGACAGACAGACAGACAGACAGACACACACACACACACACACACACACACACACACACACACACACAAAAAATAAAAAATGTTTTTTAGAAAAATCTGTAACGACTCTCCCAACAAGTACTACACAGGACAAGCCAAAAAACGAGCAACAGCAACATAAAAGAAAAGAGAGCAGAGAAAGGCAAACAGGAACGTGGTATCAAAAAATGGCACACTAAGAAGTCCTAAGAAAAGGAGTTCTGTTTGCGTCCTGACGCGTGTAGATCAGACAGGGCAAGATCAAAGGAGGCATGGGAAAATGAGCGCGACTCGCTCTCGGAATCCGAATGAACCATGAGCTCCCCTCACTACCATTAGTCATGGCTGGCTTTTTTATTTATCTGCTTTTGCCCCCCACTGCCGGTATACTACCGGATTCTCCCATATTCAAAACATGGTATTGTAACGTGGTCAGTGGCACAGTTTTATCCTTTAATGAGCCTAGGTTTGTGGCAATGACATGAGACAGCACTGAAAGCAAGATGGCTTTTACAAAAGGAAACAGAAACCAGAACCATAGGCTTATAAATCAATATCACCCCCATACCCAGCTGCCAGAGAGGTTCTGCTCGTATAAATGGAGGTCCAGAGGTTGTTCCAAGGACATGAAGATTTGGGAGATTACACAGCGTGTGTGTGTTTCAGAGCCAAAATAGATGGGAATGAAAGCCCAATGAGAGTCTGCTCCATTTGTATCATAAGAGCCTGACTACAGGAGATACACAATTCGTAATCTCCACAAGTAAGTGAAGCTGGTGGGAGTCAAATACACACACCTGGTAACGCACGTTTATGGAATATGGGAAAACATTTTGCACGCTGACGATTAGCATGTCTGTGTTTTCTGGTTGGAGTAGGACAGCGGCGGCTCAAAGATCTGAGTGAAGCAAAGCAGAGCTGTAGCACAAGTCAGAGGAAAGGGCAGTCGCATACAGCAGAGCTGTACCACAGGCTGGAGGAACAGGCCGAGACAGTTACTGCTGTCCACAAATACTCGAAATTCGACTGTGTAATAGAACTGTGTTGTTTAAAACCCAGACATTCGGTTGTGAAAATTAATATTCGACTGTGGAGGGGGAAGCAGCACTACTACGGCGGTCCGCCTCGCGAGTTCTCGCGTGGGCCTCGGCACTGAACGCACTGCAGAACAGGAATCACACGGAAATGGACGTGAATCAATCAATCAACAACAACCGCTCCCAATTCGGCTGCATAGAGTAATCTGTAGTCCGCACAGTTTCGGTTATATGTAAGCTAGTTAAACCTATTCACGCACTAGCAGCCTCAGGGTTCATTTCGAAAAAATATTAGTATGACCCGTTACGACTATTTTTATGCTAGCTAGCGTGCGTTTTGGGATTTCAAGCGTCAAAATTGTAAGTTAAGTAGCCTAAGATATGTCTGTTTTTAATAGCACTTCTTTGCACATTTCATGGATAACCCCTTGGGGTAAAAGATCTTTGTCATCATATTTCTCTGAATTGTGTGGCAGACTTATTTAAACAAAAATACAAACGTACAGAACTAACTAAATAGCTAACGCTAGATATCGAAGGCTAGAGACCGAAGCTTCATGCACTACAAATCCCCAAGCGTTTTATTTTCCCCCCCCATTTCATGTCAAAGAAAAGTTAAAAGACGTGTTTAGCTGAAATAAATATACCCATCTATGCATGCAGCTAGTTATGTTTCTCACTGTATTCATTTACGGTCTTATGGACATAATGCGAAAAACATATTTGAATGGTTTGAACCAGTGTGTTTTTGTGAGAAATAATGTACCAACATTTTTGGCCAATTTTGACAGCGCTATTCACAGACGGCAGAGCTGTACCACAAGCCAGAAGAGAGGGCAGTCAGACAGCAGCGTGGAGGGCTGCAAATGATTACTCACATAATTTAAAAGGTAGAGTCACCTCTGATCATGTGTTCATGTGAAAGAATGGCAGAGAAAGAAAAAGACCGACCAGGTGACGGAGAGAGAGAGAAATGTTTGTACCTTCGGTTTGGGTGGTTCGGCGCCTACCGCACCTCCTTCCTCCTTGTGCTCCAATTTTGGTTTGGGGTCAGTGGCTGGCACAGTGTCTACTGGCCCCATAGGCATGGGTCCTGCAAAGACACACAAACCCAGTCCCATCTGTAATGTCATCAGACAGAACTTATCTAGCAGTCTGGTGGATGGTTCACTTGTGCGAAAAATGTACACAGTTATAGTTAAGACTAATATTCACCCTTGCACATAGATTTTTAACTTAAGAATAAGTTAAGGACAGGGTGTTTTCAACCCAGTGCTTGAAGAACCATGTTTTTATTGTGTTCCAAACACGCGATAGCCTTGTAATGCACGTAAGGGCTGTAGAGGGCTGACTGGCTGGCTCAGGTATATTAAGAAATGGAACTCAGCAACAATGTGGACTGAGAGTCTCTGTGGACTGAACTGAAGAATCCTGATGTACTAACAAAAAGACTCACGTTTAATCAGCTCAAAAATAGGACATCAGGTTAACAGTGAACAGACGTGTAACTGCAGTAGTCCTCCAAACTCTTACCGGCAGGCATTGTATTGTATCCTGAGCCCTGCAGGTTCATCCGGCTCGAGCTGCTGCCTGGCGGTTGGTTATAGGGGCCACCTGGGCCCATTCCACCCATGGGGGCCCCGGCTGGGTACCCACTCGGCCTGCACATGCCAACACAAAGCCAAGAGAGCTGATCACACAGCAAAATGCAGCAATGTTTATGACATCCCATAATCCCATCCATAAAGTTAGCTGTAAGCAGAATTGTTGCGTGCTTAGTATTTCTGCACCATAAAGCCAGACATGTAAGGGCAGAAGGTTACTCCAAGCATTTAAATTTTCAGTTGGTAGGGAAAGAAGAAAGGTTTGGCTTACTGTGATGCACTGTAGTAATTAAAACTGGCCCTTAACTAGGGGGTAAAAGCCTATAAAAAAAGAAATCTTTCTGGTCCACAGGAGGGCAGTATGCTTTATGCTAGGCAATATAAGCCATTAGGTACTGTTCATCTAATTAGGCACTTCCATAAGTTGCTCTGGATAAGAGTGTCTACCAAATGGCTAGAATATAGATGTAATTGTCAAAAAGAAAAAAAAATAGCATCAAACAATATCAAAAGAAAAGTGTGTCTATATGCAGCTATCATTAATAGTCGGCTAACTCGTTGCATAGTCCAGTAAGAAGTGGAATGGAGAAATGAGCAGAGTATGGCATCCTAAAAAGTCCATTTTCTTTATTTCAAGCTCACCATGAGTGTTCTGTTTAATGGGATTTTAGCTCTTTGGAGTGATGAGAACTCATACCAAGATGTGCCAGAGGTCACATCTTATCCAATTTATAGTCTTTCAGTTGGATATCAGGGAGGAAGTCATTGTGTTGAGTCACACCAGGGGGCAGGACGCTGCTGCTCGGTTACTTTGTCCCCTATTTCCCCCAACCCGCAGACGGACGCTCATCACAGCAAGCACGCTGCAAGCAGCTGGGGCCAGTGATCATACATGGCTGCTTCTGTGGCACCATACATCAGTAGCGTGCATACACACCCAGAATGAGTGCAGGGCATCGATTGGGCTCCAGGCTTCAGCACAGCAGGTTGTCTTAGACGGCAACTTTAGTTACGCTCACTAGGCCGGGCGAGGAGGCTGACGTGCAGTACTCTGTGGTGGCTTGGTGCGTAAGCATGTGTACGGGAGGTGTGCGGGGTTAGTGTTTCGAGGCTGCAAAGGGTGGGGAGGCTCTGAACAGGACAGGCCAGCTGAGGAGCACAAGCAGCGGGGTGGCGGGGCCTGCTGCACCTACCCATACTGCTCAGCCAGAGGCAGGCCCAAGCTGCCGCCACTGCCGTACGGCCCGTCGTGGGGCTGGACAAAATGGGGGGGGGGAGGGAAGGCGGAAGGACGTCCACCCAGCCCAGGCAGCCCCGGATACACAGGGGACCGGGCATACGGAGGCCTGGAGTAGAGGGCAAGGGCACAACAGCCTCGTTGGTTGGGTGCCAGATCACTTTAACTGATAATAAGGATATAAATATACCCAGTATAACCATACTTAGTGCTGAGGAGTTTCAGTTGCTTGTACCATTTATAAACATGCAGATGTCAGTGGCCAAATTATGTTTACAATAAATTAATTCAGTGTCCAACCCCCCCCCCCCAAAAAAAATAAAACTTACGTAGTCAACACTGTTATTAAAGCGCAACAAATGACAGATGCTAATGGATGGACTATTAAGATGAATACAGTATGAACAGGGCTGCTGTACTCACCTGGCCTGCGGAGCAGCAAGGGGGTTTTGTGCAGAGGGTACGGGGCAGCTCTCGTGGGGTTTCCGGCTACCCGTGGCCGGTGGGGGGCCCATGCCAGGCCCCGCGGTCTGGGGCATGTTGGGTGAGGTGGGGGCTACGCTGCTGGAGCCTGCCGGGTATGGACGCCCACCGGCTGGCTGACCTGGCCCCCTCCCAGCCGGCATGGAGCCACAGGGCTGCCCAGGGCCCTGGCCGTGCATGGGGCTGCTGGCGTTCATGCCAAGGCCCATACCCGGCCCGGGGCCACTGTAGCTGGGACCAGGCGCGCCGCCGTAGTTTTGTGGACGAGGGTAATTTCCTGGAGAGACACAAAGCGTTGGCTCTTGGATAAAGTTAACAAAAAGGGATGTGAGCTTTTCATTAGCTCACATTAAACATATTAAACCCAAGGAAAGGGACTTTGGTAGTTACTGGTTTGATTCCATGAAAATCTGCTCAGTCTAGTCAGAAAGGGGATCAAGGTGTTTTGCACACTTCATTCTTTCCTCTCCCATTCTGAAGCAGACATCCAGATTAGCCGAGCTCTGTGGGAGAACAGCTGGAGCTGGCTGCACAGGCAGCCACTTTGTCAGCAAGTTTCCACAGCGCTGAATGGAGATTCCACACAAGAGGAGCTGCAGCCACTCGCTACAGAGCCACTCTTTAATGAGCTGTGCGCGCTCCCGACGAGACATGATTTCAATCTGCAAACTGCTCCCAGCATTCAAAAATCGCCTTAGGTCTCCAGCATTCTGAATGTGTGTTGAAACCATATGCATATCATCATTATACATGAGTCTTTGCCGAGTAACATTTGAGGCACAATTAGAACAGGGATTTCCAATATGACTGCAGCTGTCAAAATGCAGCCAGAAATCTCCACCTTGCCGAGCTGCCTGAGGTTTCGGGAGTCCCGCAGGAAATCTGAGGTCTTGGCATCTCTTCCTCTCCCCTCAACATGAAGGAAAAAAAAAAAAAAAAAAAACTTTTTGATGTGGCACAAGAGTTCCAAAAATATATAAAGCAGGTCGAGGTGTTGGTTGGGGAAAGCTGCTATTTTTTCCACAGTGCACAGTTATTCCAAGTCCTAACCCCTAACAAGCTTGCTGGCAGCTGGAAGGACTGGATCTTTACCCTTCCCGAGCGAGGCAGGGCCCTAGAGCGCTGCCAATTACATGCGAAAGCTCAGGCACAGTCAGGCGCTCTGTGCTGCCCCTCTCCAAGTCCCCGTAATCCCAGAATTCCCTTTGGGGCACGAGAGGGCATGGCGCCACTGATCTGAGTGATGCGCGACAGCTGCCTTGCATCCGAATACCCAGAGTCCCTGGAAGATGTCCCCTGGATCCACACCAGGGCTGTGGTGAGAGTTCAGTCAGTGCTGCATTAGCAACAGAGCGCCTCACTGCAGCCAGAGCGCTGACCTGGAATCAGCGTCTCCGCTGTGATTGAACCATTTCCTCAGGTTACGTGGAGGGCCAAACAAAAGCCAACACTGACGCCAAACACAACACAATTGGCAGCCTGCTTCTCCATACACCTTCCACCATGGCGCAAAGTTTTGACCAAAAAAGGGAAACTCTGCAAGTTAAAACACATGCTCTCACCAAGCAGCCTATAGAATAGAAGCATATTTTTTTAATTATTCTTTCCATGAATAACTAAACATGCAATCATCGCATTGTCTTCCTCCACTCTCAACCAGCTCCGCCGATCCGTCAGTGTCGAGTGCACAGTGGTCGCATTTCCGTTGCATTCAGCCAGCTGCCAGTTACACAAGCGAAACAACAGGACAACAGGGACTATCAATCAGAAGAGGAAGGCAGGCAGGGCCCAGCGATACTGTGAAGGCATGCACAACGGCCGTTCATTTATTACCCAGGCATGCCATAACACTCGTGATGGATTACTGCCTAGTCCCATTCAGAGGTGGATCACGGCCATTTCCCCGCATGCGCATGCGTGCACACGCACACGCACACGCACACGCACAGCTGCAACAATAGGGGAAATTAAACCAAATGATTGTGTAAAGCTTCGCTTCTGCCCATAGACTCATCAATGCAAATTCAGGAAACAAACGGGGCGAAGCCAAAGCATTATCATGGAGCAGAATTACTAAAGCATCCACTGGCAGGTCCGAGAAGGCCGACGGCGTTCGCTACCTGAAGGACCGTACTGTGCGCCCTGGGGGCCGTAGGCGGAACCACCCTGCTGGTAGGTGCCTACGTTGTGGTGCATGGGGCCCATAGGAGAGGGGTGGGGAGACATGGAGGGCCCAGGCTGCTGGGGGCCAAACTGGGAGCCAGGGCCAAGCCCAGGGACATTACGCTGCAGGTTGTGTGCAAATCCTGGACAAGCAAAAGCAAAACAGAAGGAGGCAAGCTGTCAGTTTGACATGCAAGAGAATATTATGCATCTAATAAAAAACGATTTTTTAAATTTGATTCTCTTGTATACCAAATTCTAAACATAGTTAAATTAACTATTAACTAATTAAAGATTATGCTAAATATTGATTAAACCCAAGATGATATCAGGACAGCCTATTGGCACATCTGCCATTTGTGTATGCACAAGGAATTCTTGACCCAGTTCACAACCATCCGTGAAGGACTAGTGGAATGCTTTGTGTGTGTGTGTGGCCTGAAAAATAAATGAGAGAGTGAGCCAGAATGTCTGTCATTCAGAACGCACACTAGCCATTAAAGTCCTAGAGACTGGCAGTTTGATTTTGGCCCCTAACCAAACAGTAACAAAAGAGGAAACTCATGAAACCAGCACATTGCATGTGCATGCGTACCACACACACACACACACACACACACACACAGTTTGAGTTCCAACAAGTGCACACGATGCTCAAAATAATAACAAAGATGATTATTCTCTCCCAGGTACTTTAACTGTGGTTCACCTTCTGAGTAATGCTTTATTTTCCATTTGCAATTAAAAACAGGTTTTCGGAAATAGGAAAGTAAGTTGAGGCTCATTCTTGCCACTCTTCCCAAGGAAGGGTAGAGGCAGAAGCAGGTCAACCTGGCTACGCCTCTAGCTACTCATTAACAACCAGAAAATAGGTGGTTTATATTCAGCCCAGTTCAGAAACAGCTGTGCTGTGGCATGGATGGAAAGCCAACAGGCATCAGCTTACACGTTTTACACAAATGTCCCGGCTTGCCATTGTTAAAGCTCATCAGCAACAAGCTCCAACGCTACATTCACGTGCTAGCAATCTTGCTCTGGAATCAATAAGCCGGAATAACTACGGCATTCGAGCATGCGCTCGCAGCCGATAATCAGCAGCACTGCCGCCCTGGGACCCGAAGGACGCTCCGGGTGGTGCTCTGAGAACAGCACAGAACAGCGCCCGGCGTGGGAGGAGCGGAAAAGCCTCCAGCAGCAGGCAGTCCGTCAGAGGCACTGGGGCCTGCATCCTGGCGCCGGAGCACTGCTGCTCGATTGAGCCGTAACGCGCGCCGATGTGTCACCCAAATGAGCTCGTTTATCCAACGCGCCTGTGGAAAATGGCGGCGAGAGGGAGCGGGCGGCGGACAAACAGCGCGTTAAGACTCACTGTCAGGACGGATGAGAAACGTACACGGATAACCATTACGAGGCAGGGAACCACAGTCTGGTAATAAGGGTTTGCACGCATGCGTGCGCTTGTGTGCGTGCCGTGCTTCTGAGCTCACTCACCTCTCTCCTGAGACATGGGCGACTGACTGAGGGCAGAAAGGGACACCACGTCCGACACGCTCCCCGGTGTCTGCGGGGCCAGCTGTGTACCTAGACATACACCAACAAACAGAATGACAGTGCTCTGAAATGGTGCAAACATTAGCCCGAAATGAGCATAGCCAACCCAACCCGTCCTCAGGGACGTACATCTGTGGGGCTAAATCGGTCTTTCAGGAGCCATACAAAGTTTGTGTGCACGCACGTTTGCTCTCTGTAGCCCCCTCAGCACGGGTATAATGGTGGACGGCTCTCCCAGCAGGGGGGAGGCATCCGCGCGCGCACCCTGGTATAATGGTCTCCCGCAGACCTTGTTAGTGGCGTCCAGAGCAGGACGGAGGACTGGAAGCAGCAGTTCCAGCTACTCAAAGGCCATGGCAGCCAGCCTATCAGACAGCAGCGATTAACAATGCCCCCACACTGTAGGAGCATAATTGCGTTGAAGTGACACCAAACTGCTCATAGACTTTCCAAACTATTTTAATGACTGGATGTCTTGTTTGTGAACTTGGGCTCCCTCCTTTGACCCATGTCTGATGGAAGCACAAGCAAGCTCTCCCCCCCCCCCCCCCCCAAGGCCTTACGAGCTGTACAAATGCAAAGAGCGCAGCGCGAGGGCAGATGGCTACAGCTCCTTCTGCTGGTGTCGACAAAGTAGAAGTTTCCAGTAATGGAATAAAGTGGTGACTGAGGTCTGGAGCTAAATGACACATAGCAGTGCTGGACTACACTACAGGCACAATTGACAAAACCTACAGTACTAAAAGCAGAAATATTATTTTTAGTTATTTCTCAAAATTCCCTTTACCTGGTACACTAGCAGGTGATATGGGTCCAGAGCGCGACTGGCTAGAGCCTACAGGCGAGCCAACAGGAGATGGTGAAGGTCCGCTGCGCAAGTTGGAGAGGCGGGGCGAGGCGTGAGGGGAGAAAGGTGACTGGGCGGGGTTGCTCTGCTCGCCCTGGCTGCTGGTGGAGCCTGAAGCGCTGACTGCAGAGCTGAGGGCTGCTTCTGTGCCTGTGGGGAGGTCATCTATGGAGCCAGAGAGGTCCTACCACACACACACACACACACACACACACACAAAAAAGTGAGGACTGAAACCCGAGTGCCATGTTTCTGTCTGGAGGACATACTTATAAGAGACAACAGCCAAGAAGGACAAAAATGACACTGCTGCATTTCAGTCTGGCAAGGTGGCGACGTCAGCCGCTCACAAACAGCAGGAAATGGAAAACCTGAGCAGCCATTTGATGGGACTTTCATCTCAATGGAGCATGCAGCCAGGAAAGCCAAGCACTCTCACTGGAGATGCCCTGCCCAAACAAGCGCCCGTGCCAGGCTAGATATGGCCAGGGAGTTGCTTGTTTTCGTAGGCCCCTTTCCAAAGCCGTTACCCCACGGGCATTCTGACCGTATCCAAGACCACACGATTGCCAGCAGTAAATTAAACCAAGTCTCCAAATAGCCTGCTTCGTACGAACACAGCTTGAGCAGGTGGCCAACAGCGAGGTGACAGCAGCTACGGCCAATACCACTTCAATGGCCTTTTATCAAAAACCACCATCACATCCTTTACCCAGATACCATACCGTCATTTCATACTCCCACACGCATGCACGAGCACGCACGCACGCGCACGCACGCACACACAGGCACACAAGACCAGAACCGCCCCAGTGAAGCACACCGAGCATCAGAGCCATGCACGAGGCTGAACACGCGCACACACACACACACACACACACACACACACACACACACACAAAAGACCAGAACCGCCCCAGTGAAGCACACCGAGCATCAGAGCCATGCACGAGGCTGAACACGCGCACACACACACACACACACACACACACACACACACACACACACACACACACACAAAAGACCAGAACCACCCCAGTGAAGCACACCGAGCATCAGAGCCATGCACGAGGCTGAACTGGCTCTGCTGCAACAGCATATGGCGCTCTGGGAATGAGCAGTATGGAAACCTCTGACTGGTCAGGGAGGGATGACTTCATTCCTGTCCGCCTGCTGACTGAAATAAAAGGCCTGATGGTGCTGACCTAGTTATGGGGAGGAGCGGACCTTGGAGCGAGGCTCCGAGACCCGCCGCAAAGCAGCCATGCTAGAGGTCAAAGATGAGCCCACATCGCTCTTAATATTTCCACTGGTAAGTTTTCCTATGAGTTAATTTCCACTCATCTTGTATAGTAATTCTACTGTGACTTGCATGCTTTTTCTCTGTGAGTTACAGGACAGTCTCATTTCAACATAACGCACGGCTTCAACATTCGCTTCCACACTCTGGTGTGATCTCTGCCTTCTGTCTTATCCCAGGGTGGGGTTTGAGGAGCACCGTCCTCAACGGCAAACAGCTGCTAAAGCCGTAAGCTGTGAGGGCCGTCCTCTGATCTTGTGCAAGTGGAATATTCTGAAGAACTGAAATAGCACAAACTTTTAATAGTATAACTAGGAAAGTCTCTCTACTTTGTATTTTCAGTCTCTCATATGGAGAGCATTGGCCTAGCCACTTAAACCTTTAAAAAAAAAAAAAGCAGACTTTTTTGCTTGCATGATTTATGTTCATAATTATTCAGATTCGTTAACGCTTCAGGTTCCTTAATTGATGGATGTAATTATTCAGCCTCATTGGCCATTCAAGCTCTTTCTGCCACTCTAAACTAGATGGAAAGGAGGGAGGGTGCGAGGGGATGTAAATACATTAATGCAGGTTTCTTGCAGGCTGCCCTCTTAGACTAACCTGAGTTTCCTGCTATTCTGTTCTCCCCCCCTCTCTTGCTCCGCGACTGGGAGGGTAGAACGACGCAGATCCCCATGTGTTCCTCTTCGCCACTGTTCCTGGGCCCGTCTCCTCCGCACCCCTGTGGCCAATTAAAGCTCTGAAGACTAATCAGGGCTAATTGGGGAGCCAGGCATGACGGCGTATGGCAGCGAGCGAGCCTTTGTACAAAGCTTTGCCGAAGCCCAGTAGGCAGATTGCTGTGTGTTTAGGAAGCTCATACACGGCAGGACCGCATGCCACTCTCATAACGCTCTGTGGTCTTATCCAGGCTTTTTGTCAGCACAGAACTATGAGGAGTAACAACACTCAAGCCGGAGACCATTCCTGCCCTGTTAAAACCTCTGGTATGACAATTTGCACCATGCCTTCCCAGCACTAAAATGACGTGATAATGTAGACTTTCACCACAAAGAAATAAGGTGGCAAAGCCGTGCAGCAGTATGATGGGGGTGAGGACATGGCCTCTGTGCTTGCGCAGGAATCCTCTTCCCCTGCTGTGAAGCATGACAATCCAAGAGCTGGTTGCCATATTAAGTTTGACGAGAGCGAGCAAACGAGCTCCCTAGACAAAGATCGCGCTACAGCGGAGTGAGGAGAGGGATTAGACAGTCACCAGGAGGATGCAGAGGGTGAGAACGAGAACAAAAGACTGCAGTATAAAAAGATTAAGAAAATAAAATATGAAAGAATAAAAAGAACACAGATTCTAATATAAAGATCACCAAAAGCTTCTAACAGTATTCATAAGGTTTACTTCTGAAATAAAAGTGTGTGTTTAAAAGCACACAGCCTATCTAAGGCAAGGGGAAGGCAGATGGAAGAAGAAATTAAGGCCTCTCCATCTGGGCCCCCGGTGGGAGGATAGGGTTGGGAAAGTGTGTGTGGACGAAGAGTTGGAGCTCTCTCCATTTTCAGACACACAACAAAGAATACCAGGGAAGAGGAGGAGAGGCCAAAATCAGCAGCAGTAGCGTGCGTGCGTGCGAACCATAAAGCATTCTGAATGTTCAACAAACAGAAGAAACTAGTTCAGTAGTTCAGGGCAGGCTGTGCATGTGTGTGCACGCATGCGTGTGTGTATACATATATCTGTCAGGTTTATCAGGTCCTGAGCTGTCATATCTTCAGCTGTCAGCTTCAACATCATAGAACTGTGCGATAGAGCAAATACTATTGCCATGACAGCGCATTCTCTCTCTCTCTCTCTCACACACACACACACACACACACACACACACACACACACACACACACACACACACACACACACACACACACACACACACACACTTACTTTCTTTCCTATGGCTCACTGAGTATTGAACACTGATGGAAGCTATTTGTCGTAGATGATGTCACTGTTCTAGCATCTGCAGTGACAGCACATGTCCACAGAGACCCCGATGTTCTCAGCGGGAGCTCCACAAACGCTCGCACCTTATCAAGTATTCACCCGCCCTCCCGCGCACACACCTTACACTTCACACATCCACACGGGACTGCCTGGCATCATTTGAAGCAGGGCAGCTTGGTGACAGATGATGCTTGTGACAGTGCAGATCTGAGGCTGGTGTAGGAGTTGGTGGAGAGAGGCCGACTCCCTCCGAGCGCCTGCTCACACGCCGCCTTTGAGTGTGTCAGGAGGACAGCAAGCACATTCAGGAACAAAGAGAGAACAAAAATAAATAAATAAACAGACAGAGATTTCTGGGACCCGTCCAAGACTTTCATTATCTCTGATGTCAAGCATGAAAAAAGGCATCATTAAAGTGCTTTAATTGCCTCCCTTCGTTCCTATCAGCACTAATCAATGACAGTGAGAGAGAGAGAGAGAACACATGTGAGAGAGTGACAGTTTCCCATCCCCCATCTATTTCCACCCCCTTTCCTCAACCACTGGAGCTGGCATGATGCCAGCTGCTGCCATTGCTGTCTGCTGTCTTGGTAACAGTTGCTGGGAGGCGGCTGATGGGGAGCAGTGCTGATGGCCCGAGCCCTGGGATCCCCAGGAACAATCCTGTCCCGAAATCAAAGGAACAGACCACATGGCTCCTGCACAAGCATACGCTATCAGGGGACCCCAAAAAAGAAGCACGTGTTCAGACACGGCTCCAACACAGGCTCTGATCTTCATACGGCTCCGAGCTCGTCCCTGCGCTCCTCTGGAGGGGAGGTTGATGCCTAGAGGTCTGACAGGATGTCCATTTACGTTCATGTGCAGCTGGCTGTGGAGGGCAGACACAAGGTCTTAGCAGCAGTGCGTTTCCGGCGGCATTCTAAAAGTGTGCTCACTTTTGTTTTGGTATCTTGGTGATGGAAATGAGAGGAGAGAAGGGAAGATGAAAGCACTGGAAAGAACAACCGCACCACTCCATATCTGAAGCTAAATCTCACGCAAGACTTATAAATGGAAAGTCTAATCGAGTCAGTAGGTGCTTGTGAGACACACGTAATCATTTTTTTCTTATTTTATCAATGTAAGAACAAAAAGACAAAGACAGAGCTGGGTTCCATGTAATCATAGCATGCAGGCATGCATATATATCCAACCCCTGCCCACTACACTCACAAGTCTCACTTCATAACTTACTAATCTAATCTTTGCAATGGCAGACAGTTCTTCATTTCATGTCGAGGGGCACGAAAGAGGCACCTTGGGTGCCAGCCAGCGTGCAAACACCTCACTAGCTGAAGCTCCTGTTTGTTCTACCTCGGAAGGCCCCCAATTCGCTACCAGCTTCTGAGCTTCAGGTAGACAGTGGGTCACTGGCTTAAAGTTTGCATCAGGTACTTTAAGAGCCAGCGTAGTTCCCTGATACTCTCAAGGTCATCACAACTGCATGGTCAAGCCAAGCTCTGCCTTAGTCATCAATTAGCGAGCCCCGGTACAGCATGGTCTGAGGCCAGAAAGCCCCGTTACTATGATCCACTCAGTCAATTAGAGCAATGCAGCGATGTAATTAGATGAGTACAATGACGCAGGAGTACAGGGCTGCGTTGAGTTTGTGTTTGCACGCAGACAGCTCTAATGAGACGGTGTGGTCTTTATGTGACGAGAGAAAGAAAAGTGGAAGGTGAGGGGAAAAACCCACAACAGATAAAAATTTGGATGAAAAGCAAAGAGCTCCGTTCCCTGGCGCAGGCAATGACTAACACACTTGCAGCAGGGTGAGTGGAGCAAGCAGAGCTGAAGCAGTGGCTGATTTGATGAGCTGTTGATGAGAAGAGCCTAGCTCCGTGCAGAAACACACACACAGACCCTCCATCCATCACTCAGTCCCTCTGGGGCAAGGCGAGCCAATGGCATCGCTGCTCCCCATCCCCCTGACGCCCCCTGCCAACTGCTCAGCCTATCAGCTCCCTATCCTGTCTGCCTCATCAGCATCCACCCCCCACCTTCCACCCCCCTCTCATTTTCCATGCCCGTCCTAATTATGGAGAACGAGTCACAGAGCACAGAGAGAGGGAGAGGAATAAAAGGAACAGGGAAGCAAGAAGAGGGGAGAAATGAGGGATGGAGGAGAGGAGAGGCGAGGAGGGATGGAGGAGAGGAGAGCACTGACAAGATGCACGCCAGCCTCCAGGGCTGAAGAATAAACAGCACTGCTTTCAAGCACACACTCAGAGTAAATTAGAATGCAGCACAAAAGGGGTGTGTACACAATGTGTGTGTGTGAGAGTGTGAGTGAGAGCGCGCGCGAGAAAGACGGTTGGGTGTTTTTCAGCACAGCTGTGTTCTCTGTGAAGACAAGCCTCCCCCTCACCATCACCGCTTATGCACGAGGGATGGGACAGGAGCAGAGACGGAGACAGACAGAGGGAGGATGTCAGAGAGAGCTAGAGAAAGAGTGAGAGGAAGATTGGTTCGGGGGGGGGGGGGGGGGGGGGTGATGGAGGGAGACAGGAACAGCAGCCAGGACTGCAAAAAGCAGGGAGACGCGCTTGTTTCAGGAGAGGGGATCAAACCCAGCTGAGACATCTGAAACAAGTGAAAAGACAACCGTAATCCACAAAGGGAGTGAGGGTGTGGAGAGGGGTGTGCTGGCTCTCCGAACCGTCTGCCATCCTGTCCCATTCTTCCCCACATCCAGTGCGCTTCCTTTATTTAGACCTGTTCTTATGCCGCACGCTAAGGCACCGCTCGGCTTCCAGCCCTCTCTAGAGCGTGCGCGCGCACATGCACGCCCAGCAGCTTCCCTTCTCCTTCCACCCTTTTGTAAGCTAGAAACACTGTTTGTAACGCCAATATCTTCACATCTTTAACATTTCCTTTTCATGAGATGCTAAAAGAGATCTCGACGCAAGTTGCGGCTAGATGTCAACTTAAAAAAAAATATAGCCAATTCAGATGAGGGTCTCTCACACACCTGACTGCAGAGCACGAGAGAGACCAACCCGCGTCTTGCGTTTCCGCCGAACGACATGCTTTGATTTTCTACGGCTCGGTGCCTCTGGGTGTCTCGTGTTCGAAGCCTCAACAGAGCAGCGCGGGACAAGACGCTCCCGGCCTCAGCTCCGTGCGCACGCGGCTGTGATGCCACCCCACCACGACGACCACTTTTTACCCAGCAAGAGATCAAATCCAACACACCTCCAACAAGCCAACATGCAGGCGTGCAACGAAAGGACAGCCCACCACTCAGGTCTACAGTGCCGTAGACAACTGGACAAGACATCCCAGCACGCCAAAATGGCAGGCAGCAAGAGTGCAGAGGCCCCATACAAGGAAGAACAAAAGGAGGTCAGCTCAAAAACAAGACACACATGAACAGAGCGCCATTTACACTGGGACTGCATAGACCTGGGAACCATAATAACAGCTCTAATGTAATCTCTGGCCTGGGAACTAATTAGTTAACAAAAACACAGACAAGAGTAAACGAGGGATGCAAGTTTCCAGTGGCCGCATTACACACCACGTTCACCCAAAGCAGATTGTAAGACCTGTCTGAGTAACATGGTTTGATAAGAGTTTTGCTCTAATTTTGAGTCAAAATCCCCTGGCAAAAAGTAGGCCAATTATGTCATTTGATTATTATTACATATCAGAATCTGCTAATTAGAATCCAGTGAACAGAATGGGTACAGACAAAAGATTAATTGGTCATAGTGTAAATGTAGATCTGTGCTACTACCACAAAACTGACAATCAATTCATTTTACAAGGATTATAACAGAAGATGGCACACTGGGGAAGCAACACTGCCGAAACACTCAACACAAACTTCTTTTTGATCACCTCCCCAATGTCACCCGAGATTCCGTACTGCAGCCCATACAAAACCCTTTTTGATACAGTGACATTTGGAACCAGAAATTGCAGTCCACTGAGCGTAATGCTTAACGCATTAATTGCTGTGTTTCCCCCAATATAATTGATATAATTGATGCAGGATTAACTGTGCAATCCTGCAGAATAGCCAAAAGCCACCTTGTTGACTGACAAGCATGCTATTCCTATTATAAGGACATTTTAATGAATGTGGTTCTAGGTTGAACCCACACAGCCACACTGTTCAAGCAGAGCTCTTTGATGCATGGGTTGTATCCCAAGCAGAAACCAAGCGAGTTAGGGGAAAAGCTCGCCACGACTTCTTGGTTTGGGACTTTGAGCGCAGACCTGTTATAGAGTTCTTATCAGAGTAAGGTCCCGCCAAGTAGTACAACCTTATTATTCCAAAAAGACAGAGGGAGAGAACGGGAATGAAAGCCAAATGAAGCCGAGGGAATTTAACAAGGACCAGCGTGTGTTAGCTGTGTTCTCCTTCGAAAGGAACCCTTTGATGAAGTACATAGCAGCCAAGAAGAGCCATTTCAACTGCTCTTTCATACAGAACGATTTAAAAAGCCCACACTCCATGTAGGGCACAAACTGGGGAGAAAGACAACCACACCTCACACACACACGCTAACTATTCCCCCGCTATGCAAAAGAAAAGCTCTAAGCAGCAGGTAAAAAGGATAAAATGCACATCAATTCTGCATGAGCCAAAAATACTCCAGGCACCGAGAGAGGAAGGGGATAAAAAGCACACCAAAGCAGTATTTATTCCGAGTGAGCGATGACACAGCTGATTGAGGTATGAATGAAGTAAGGGTGTGCGCGTGCTTTCGTGTGTGTCTGTCCTTGCTACTCTGTTAAAACACTCACCTATTAATCTTACTAACCACTGCCTTTGGCTATCCATTCTCAAAAGAATTGATTGGCACTACGTGATACACACACACAAAAAAAAAAAAAAAAAAAAAAAAAAAAAAAAAAAATATATATATATATATATATATATATATATATATATATATTTGTTTCACATGAAACAAACAAAAAAAGTGTGTGTGTGTGTATTACACACACACACACACACACACCTTAAACGTATTTTTACCTATAACCTGCTAATTATACATTCAGTACACCATCAATAGTTTTGTAACAAGATTGCTTTTTGAGGATTTTGCTTGGTTTTTCCATGGTCTACGCATGAAGATGTGAGAATGTTAGGGGGCCTGTTTTGATGCCAGCGTGGCATCTAATTCTGGAGCCTCGTCATTGCTCTACTTACTGTAGCAATGGCAGTACACAGCCCCGTCCTGGGAATCGGCGCTTCACATCTCAGGACCATCATCTTATGCAGACATGCACTTTGCAGTCCACGTAATATGCTATCTATCTATGTATCTATCTATGTATCTATCTATGTATCTATGCATGCATGCATGCATGCATGCATGCATGTATAATATATAAAAAAAATATATATATATATATATATATAAAGAGAGATGGGATATGCATGAGGAGGGTGTTGAGCAGAGCAATGGTCCCTAAGCAGCAGACAGCATTTCTGGAGCATGACAACATATGACACCATACTGAATATGAATATATGGACACGATCACAGCCTATTCATACATGTGCAGCGAGACTCTCACATGCATAAACACTTCATTTAATCATGTGCTTATGGGAAATGAAGACAGAGGGAGAGAACAGGGGAATGAAGCTGGCTGGGAAGCATGGAACACGATGTGAGTGATGAGTCTTCAACAGGCAGACCAAAGGCCTCAACGAGTCTGAGTTTTTATTGTCTTACTCCAGGTGAGGCACCAGCTCAAAATCTTCACAGAAGACAGCTAATAATTTATAAGGGGATGCACACAAAGGTCAGCAGCACACAGCAGAAATTACCTCAAGGACACGAAAATAGGATGTAAAGCAGGATACGGACAGACGGCTAACGATAAAGATAAAGATACAGGTTTCACAACCATCCTGAATATCATCACTGTTTCAAGTATAGTGTGAAAAGATTACAAGCGGAAAAAAAAAAAGGAGAAACATCTCAGAGAACCATCAATTAACCCCATGGACTATATAGACAAATGTTTATGATTTATACAGCATTTGGCAATTTAAGGTATATATCAAATTATTTTTAACTCATGCTCCTGTTTCATCTGCTCTCTTCAAACATGGCTGTCTTACTAGATGATAAGAATACTGTATCATGATGTGTGCAATGAGTTACGCTGTCCATCCTGGAATTCATCCTACCTGATGGCTGCTATGGAGAACATGGTCTAGGCTGCGTATTACCCAACCGGCATGCGGGCAGCATGCCTGGTGATTCAGCCAGTTACGCAGTAGAGCAGATGGCCATGTACCCCCCACCCAATTCCTCCCCCCCCCCACACATGTACAGTGAGACATAGGCAGCCACAGTTTCATTCAACATGAAGCCATCATCATCTCAGAAAACCCCAGCAAAGCCCAGTGAACAGGCCACCCCACAATGCAGATGAGCGTCCAGAGAAAGACACACCAGGTGCTTGGGTCACACTGGCCGACCTTTAACTTGCTGGCATTAGGCTGATATACGAGTGCTGATAACCATGGCTCATGCACCAGAATAATCTGTCAAAATTTAGCAAACATCTGAAATGGACAACCTCTTTCCTGACCTCCACTATGACAGATAACATCCGTTAATAAATTCCATTTTCTTCAGCCAAAAGGTTTAGACAAGCAGCATCCTGACACATTTTTCACATATTGTTTCAAAAGCTGTCCATCAGAGCGATTGTGCAAGGTTCAGTGTCTCCACAGAGGCCATGCTGACACTGGAGAAAACAAGACCAACAAAACTGAACTGCCTGCTGTTCTGAGACTCACTGGATCACAGCCTCAGCAGGTCATGCTTCCTTTGGGGCCCGTCAGTAGCAACAAGGTGGATTACATTGTGTTTATGTGTGGGAGAGCAATGTTCCCTCAGAACATTCAAAAAAAAAAAAAAAACCACAACAAAAAAAACCCTCCCAACACTGGATTTTATGGGGATTCCTTAGTTAAGATAAGGACATGCATAGGCGCAGCTTGGGGCATCACACTACTCATATGATGGGCCAGGATGGGTGGTGTCAACACCCCCCCCCAGCCAAAGTTGAAATGAAACGTACACCACAGAGACAAGGAAAGTACAAAAAGCCCAGCCAGCATGGAGATGGGCTTAAGCTGGCGAGGAAAAGTTAGATGCGCGGTTGTAAAGAACTCCGTTCTTTCACAACAAACAAGCAAGCTCATTTCCATACTCACCCTGATTCACAGGAGAAACAAACATACAACAAGCATTCTTATGATAGTCTTCCACTAGAGTTCTTAGCAGTGCAAAATTTAATATTTTACCATTCATAAGGGAAAACAAACAGTTCACTGATTATAAATTCCATTAGAAGAATGATTTGATGAGACATCAATAAGAAGCCCTATGCACATCCATGAGTGGGCTGATACTCAACACATCTCCATGGCAACACTACCAGCAGCAGCCAGACTTCAAAGCCTCAGCTCAGACTTCAGAGGGAGAGCTGAGAGGAAGACTCACTGTGTTTGCATGTGTGTGTGTGTGTGTGTGTGTGTGTGTGTACACACACAGGTGACAGCCACATTAACAATACCAGCACCAGTGTTCTTCTGTTTACCAATAGAAATAGACTCACAGCTTTATCGCATTTTTAAAGTGGAAGACCAAGAGACTAAGAAGGGCTGTTCATAATTTAGAACATAACACTGATAAAACCACCTTCTAAATAATTACTGTTTAACAGTTTATGAAAGGCTGCCATATGTAAACATAATCTGCTTTCAGTAACACCTCAGGTCTGATCTGTAGTATCTTAGCTGTTGACATTATGAGTCACGAGATTCTGAATGTCAGCCACAGATAGTTAACAACACGCACACATGCTCACACAGCCTGTCTGTGTCTCTCGCTCTCTCTCTCCCTCACACACGCAGACACGCACGCACACTCTTCTATTTCACTCCTCCTACTTGGCAGGGTTCACTGGGCCAATGGGCCAGAGGGACACAAAGAGAGATTTAAAAATAGATCAGCAGGGAGAAGCCATGGTGTTGAAACAATGCTGCCTCTGCCTCTCCATGCCACGGCACCATGGATATGACACCGCAACTCGAGTTAACCCACTACCCAACCCTGGGGTGTGGATGGTTTCACTGTCCTGTGTCTCTAACATATCTCCTGGGCAGGGCGCATGACTCTCTCTGTGGGGTTACTAACTCTATATCCAAATGGCCCAAAATACAAGTGTGAAAATATCTTAAAAGCTATTTTTCTGTGTATAGTATCACTGAGGTAATTTATGGATAAATGGGTAAGTAAAATCTACAAGCTCTGCTCTCTAGAACAGAAATATAAATGCGTGTGTGCTGGATCAGATGTGATAGGCTCGGAAGGCCCGTGAGCCCACCTTGACTGACAGGCCAAGCGTCCAATGGCTGGCTGACAGCTCAGTGGAGAGCAGAGCACCAGTGGAGGAAGTGCTGCAGTGAGAGAGGAATGCGCGCGCACACACAGCCTCTCTCTTTCCCTCTCCTGCTCACACTCCATTGCATTTCCTTGGCACATTTTTGGGCGATTTCAGCACTTGTGAAAAAACACTTTCCTGGCCTTCTCAAGCCCTGCTTTGTGTTGCTTATTAGAGTGGCAGCATGGCTTTTTAACAGAAAAGGCTGTTCTTCCTGCTCCATGAGTTGAAGCTTGTGAATTTCTCAAATTCAGATTTGGGGGGGGGGGGCAGGCTCAAGTGAAGCCCTGGCACCAGGAACCATTATTTTCTTTTTGTTAGCGAGTTTCTGACCTCAAAAACAAAACACATAGCTGCTGCTTCTCTCATAACCAGCTTTAGGTCAAGAAAAATGAGAAACATGCCAGACACTGCAAAAAGAGTTACAACAAAAATACAGATGAAAAACGGTGCTAGTTTAAAAACATATGGTTACAAATGCACCTGGAAAAGAAATTAAACACACACAAAGATAAATTAACAAATACTTCTCAGAGCCCAGAAGTTCGGGCAGAACTCACCGGAAGGCTAGACGGCCGGTCTTGTTGGTTTATCCCCATCTCATCATGGTTTGGCTTCCCAGGAGTCAAAGCAGGTTGACCTCTGCTACTATACCCCTCCTGAGAAGAATCCTGCAGAGAGAGAGAGAGCCAGAGAGAAAGCCTCAAGTTTTCTTCCATGGCAAAACAACAGGACATGACTTCGCGTGTGATCAGTGACGCTTTCACAAAAATGCAGGAGCACCCCGTGACACCATCCCATAATTCAGCTGCTACGTGCTTCAAACAAGCAGAGCTGCTTGTAAGGTTGAAATGTTTAAGGGCATGTGGAAGATCTAAAGGTTGGATTCCACATGGCTGCCAGAGGTGTGAAAACACTCCTGCCTAGTCTGGTCTAGAACAGGCTGGAGATGAATCCAATGTGAGAGTTTACTTCTGCTGCGTCGTTACCTACAACCCGATGTCACACAATGCACTCCGTCGGACAAACAAATACACAGACGCTCTACAACGTACAGTCTGAGGTAGCCACGTGCTTGATTCACCAGTGTACACAAATGGCACTCTTGCGTAACCTTTCTCCATTCAAAACAGCAGCACAGGAAGGTGGAGTAGGATAGGGTGGGTGTGTAGTAGAGGGGAAAAAAATTCCATGCATGCCACAGTCTGACATTTATTTAGAAACATGCGTGTGTGTGTGTCTGGGTAGTGAAGTGCCGTGATAACTGGGTCATGGCCAGGTCACACCCACAAGACTGCTGTTTACAGTCCAGCCATGACATCATGGCTCAACAGTAATAAGAACAGATGCCTCCAGATCAACAAAAAGGCAGAGGCAGCCCAGAGAGGCAGAGACCTAGAGATGGAAGGCATCAGCAGAAAACTATGCGGCGTGAAGGTCAGGCACCACTCTCCTGGGGAACAGATGTGCCTTCTTGCTTCTCCCTTGAACAGAAGTTCCTGTGCACCCTCGGCTGCTGCAGGCCCAGCCATGACCTGCGTCTGCGGTATGGACTCAGCACACTCAGCGCCACTGAAGTGCAGTGAAGCTAAAAGCTGCTCCTGCTGAGATGTGCTTTCCTAACCTAGTCAGCTGTTCCAAGCTTTCACATCACTCCACAGGCCTGGCCATGATGGATGAGACAACTCCTTGACTTTGGTGTGTGAGAGAGAGTGCAAGAGAGTGCGAGAGAGCGAGAGAGAGAGAGAGAGATTCTGCATTGCTTAGATGTAAGGCTAAAGGAATTTTGTTCAGAAGAAGAGGCAAGCTCATTTTAATATACACAAAACTCCTGATTTAAAAGGAAGTTAAACAAGCAAATAACCCAAAACCACATGATGCAGAACTGTACAGAGAGTACAGAACAGTGTGCTGTGCCACTCTCCATAAACAATGACTGACAGCTTCAGAAAGACCACATTACAGGTCTTTAGTTTGTCATTTGTTTACTGTAGTTTTGCGATTATGGTTGGGGCAGGAGCACACTGTTTGTGCATCAAGAATTATTAGATGCGTCAAACATCACAACTCCAGAGGAAGGAAAGTAAATCACTTCCTGTCTTTCTCCACCCCCACCCCCCACAGCACTCTACAATTTACAAAATAGAGGAGAGAACAGATAAATCCTAACAATATCCTTTCTGCTGTATGCTATATCCCTAATCAGTCATAGAAGAGGCCTTGGTATTCATTTGCAGAGCTTTGCTCCAGGATCCTTGACAGATGTCCACGATCTCTCCAGCAAGAGAAGATTCTGTTTCTTCTAGGCAGTCCCGATCACGGTCACGGCGCGGCTCCACCCGGCGCCAAGCGAGAGCACGAGGTCAGGTCAGCTCGCCCGTCATTTTTCCAAAAGGCGAGGCCAGCCAGGCGATCCAAGACTCTATGCAGGTGTGCGGCTTTGATCTAAAAGCGGGCTGTTAGTCAGCACTGCTCTAGCTGTGCACGAGCCACAGCCGAGATACTGCAGGAGGGAGCAGCACTGGGAGTGGAGGGTGGCACAGGAGGAGAGTGTATTTGTCCGCCCCGTCCTTACACCATTCAAATATTCATCTATGTTTCAGATATGTAAAGTTAGCTGACACTACACAACGAAGGGCTTCCTCTTTGAATTTCCAACTGAAAAAAAAAAAAAAGATCAATTATACTAATGTTTTCTTAAGTTTGAGATTTCCTGATAAAGCCATTCATTACTCATAGGAAAATAACAAAATGAATTCCCTCCAAAATCGTCCTTTCCCTACCATCTTCTTCGGCTTTTGCACCTGCTTCTTGCCACGGACTGTCGGAGTCCAGACATTCGGGAAAAAAAAAAAAAAAAAAAAAAAAAAAAAGGAAAAAAAAAAAAAGGATTACACGCTTCCCCCTTACACACACAAACAAAAAACGCCAGCACCACAACAAAGTCATAACCAGAAGCTGAGGTGATATGACTGGCGTCATTAACATGCCCGTATCGCCCATGCACACAACCCAGAGAAATCTACTGAAGGTCAGCTTATTACTGAAGCCTTCACCAGAGCGTGTGTGTGTGCGCGCGCAGCAGAGCACAACATGCTAGTGGTGTGTAAACCAGAAGGAGCAGGCTGTACACACAGCCAACTAACTAATCCTGAGGTTCAAGCTGTGTGTGTTTGTGTTCGCTTTGGCCAGATGCAGTGTTGGCTGCAATAGTAACAGAAGAATGATTTTAGAACATGAAAAACCTGTTTTAAAAAACAACCAAAACTAGCAAATGTCTGCGCATCTCTCCCGGTGGCCAGCTGTGTAAAGGTATGGAGGTAACAGAGGCGGGGACTCACCTGCTGAGGCGGAGCACGGGGGTGGGCATAGTGGGACTGTGAGGGGCCGGTGGGTTGCGGCTGCTGCGGAGAGCTGAAGTATGGAGCCTGGCCCTGCTGGCAGTACCCACTCATGCCCTGCTGTCCATACTGCACCGGCACCTGCTGGGCGAAAGCAAAAAGACACCAGGATGATGAGACTCAGCGCAGGCACCACACAAGGGCATGGGTGATGTCGCTCCCAGCCCCTCAGCACATCTCTTGATGTGGAAGGCAGTGGTACCAATGTAGCTTATGCTGAAAGTCCATGGTCTCTGAACTGTCTCTAAAACAGGACTTTAATATATCCTGAAGTGCTGCAGCACTCCATAGTTTAGTGTATACAACGAACTGATTGCATCAGGAGCGGGAGCCGGAAAGACACTATAGTGTCGCCGCCCGAGGCCTGAGAAAACAGGTCTGACGGCAGCTTGCCTTAGCGAACGAATGAATGCGGAAGGAGCCATCTGTTGGGAACATTGCTGCCACTGCTGTCTCCTATATCAATTCATCACGAGCTGCAACACATGGGCCCACTTCCAACAAAAGAGAAAAATCAGGAGTGGTAGAACCACACCTTCAACAGGCTGCTGCCAGTATGAGGGACCGTGATGAGTCGAGTATGGGGGCAGGGGCAGAGGGGGGTTTGGGGGTGTGTGTAACTGATACTGAAATGCAGCAAGATCCGTCACCCCTCCCCCCACCCCCAAACACACACACACACACACACACACCACTGCAATCTGACTCTGTGACAGCCTTATGTAACAGGTTTACAGGGGAACAGATGCTATTTGGCACATCCCTTTGCTTCATCTGAAGTCATTTGCATTTGTCATTCAGGCCAAATACAGAACAAAAGCCAGTCACCATTATGACAGTGCACACTCAAACGCCCCTCCCCATAACCAGTGAACTCACAGCACAGATGGAGTATTAAAGGACATTTTCAGTATTTTGACCAAGATATCCTTTTTGACACCCAGTGTAATGCTGTTTTTCACCAGAGATAGTCATTTTGAGGACCCAATCTTAGGGTCCTGTCCATTTTTATTAAAAACAGCAAATAGCCCTGTTCTGCAGAAGAAGCAAAGTTGAAGCCATTTTTAAAAATCACCAGATGTGAATTTAACTGTAAACTTAATAGTGCTTAGCATTGTTGTGATTAAAATAAGGACATATGGAGAAAGCTTAGCAAAAATTCTAATGCTATACCTTAATGTTCTATTTTCTGAAACTTGACAACAAAGGCAGTCACAAAGCATGGTCAGTCATCCAGTATATGATGTAGCACACCACCCAAGTGAAGGCTCATCATACACAGAAGCATGGTACAAAAATCAGAAAAGGCTTCATGCCAAAAATGCTAAACTATGCACCCATAAGACCCCCCCCCCCCAAGGCTCAAAGGTCTGATTCTAGCCACTTGTGAGTGGCAGGAAGCCTCTTAGCTCTACAATATGGCAGTAAAAACACAAATATCAAAAAGCTGTAAGACAAATATTTTAAGCTTGGAGGGCTTAACCATAAGTCTTACAATATGATCCTAAAGTTAGTTAACTTGGTGTGCTCAGCCCAAGAGTCTGTCAGTGTCTGGAAGCCCTACAGTGAACTGCCAGTGTGGAGGTGATGCATGGTCACACAGGTCCGTAGAAGCTCGCCAGGGTGCTGTGTTTATGCCAATGCCATTGTGACATGACATGCGATTTGTTTGTTTTCAATAACAGAATAACAGATTATTTTCAGAGGATCATCACGGTTCTTGGCCATGACTGATCCTGCAAGCATGAAATCGGTAATCAGCATCACCCCCACCCATTGAACCACACATTCCCTAATATTGTCAGTGTAAATAACAGCAGAGCCCCCTTGACATCTGAATGGTTAAAATGCCCAATTTCATGTAAGTCTGGAGAAAGCTCTGTACTCAAGCTGTCTAGGCCCTCAGAAGGCAAAAAACAAAACAAAACAAAAGCAAAAAAAAAAATAAATAAAGAGTCATTACTAGCCTTTCAGGTCAGCGAGAGCGAAAATAACAGCATTACTGACACGTTACCCTCCCTCGGGTTAAAGATTACATAAAGCCTCCAGCCTGCAATGATCTAATTATGCGATGGCCACAATGAGGTGGTGGTCTTTGGTCAGTGTGTCTTTTTCCATTCTTCTACAGGCAGAGAATGTTTTCTGCCGATTTCAATCTTTCAGCCATGACCAGGGGAAATCACACTAGGCAGTCTCAATGAGACTGGCAGAATTTTATCTTATATCAGAAACCAGCAGAATGGGCACGGAAGGCAGCAGAGAATAGCCAGCATTCAGGATATAATGTTGTTCCAACAATAATACTACATTCCAATAAATATATGCAAAGTGAATAGGTTTCAGTGTTGCTAAACACAAATGCTAAGACAAATGTTTTTAGTCTGTTTCTTGGAATGGGTGAGTAAGTGACTGTGCATGTGTGAGAATAAAAATGAAAACAAAGCAAGGCTGGATTCCAGCCCTTTTGGTTAGGATTTTAATAACCAGATACAAAAAGGACATTCGGTTATTCTTTTCCACTGGGCCTATACAGTTAGATATTGTGTGTGGTACTGCATTTAGGTTTTACATATACATACATCCCATACACATACTATGTATCAGCAGCCAAGGACAATGTGTGAGCCATCTAGTCTTCAGAGCAGTGCTTCACTCCAACCAGCAGGTCAGGCTAAATATAGCAGTAGAGCAGAAGACGACTATCGAGCCCAACCTACCCAAGCCTTGCCTTCCCTAACAGAGAGGAACATTAGATCCTACTGTGCTCAGTCAACACTGTGATCCATCATGTACTACTCCCCCACAGGATCATATACCCTCTCTATAGCTCTACAAGCCCCCAGCAAAAACCAACTGTTATAACAAGTTTATTTGGTGTAAATTTCTCAAGAAATATAATTCTTGTACAATACCAGAAAGCCAAAAAAGTTACCTTGAAATGACCATACCTGTTGTTGAGGGTACTGCATCCCTCCCATACCAACTTGGCCACGCCCCTGCATCCCCATTGGGTATCGGTGTGGAGCAGGTGCTCCATATGGTTGGCTGGAATAAGTTCCACCTGGCTGCTGCTGAGAATAAGGGCTGTTACCCATGCCATAGATCTGGGATCGCTTCATGGCCATTGCGTCCATAGGTGCCACCTGTTGGAGGGTGTTGCAGTAGTTTACCAAGAGAGTGCAGTGTGAAGTGTGACAATTCTAAATCATTATCATTTTTATGACCTTACAAAATGAAGACAAAGACACAGGCTATCATTCCTGACCTTGCTGAGCTGACGATAGCACTCATATAGCCCAATGGCAGGCAAGTGCAGAAATTCAGGGCAGTGTGCCATCCCCTGATAGGGGGAGTCAGGTTTAGTCTCAAATGAGTTGGCTTTGCCAAAAAGAGTGAGAGCTATCCAAGCTAATCTTCTCATATCACTGCCAAATTCAGGGCAATTGAAGCAGCACTCTCAGAAAATGTCTGCAATCGAGAAAGCGTGCAAGGACACTTTAAACGAGCAGTTTAAGTGTCAGCAACTGTGCTGTGGCACACTGCAATTTCCAGTCACTCGCTTGCCTTCTTTCTCTTTGACTCTCTCCTTCCCTTACACACATACCCTCACCTATATCCCAGATACATGCATACGTGTATACATATAATGACTAACATAAAATACTCCTAACTCTTGACTTAAAAGATCCTCCTTTAACACTACAGCAAAACACTTTATAGAAGAAAACTCATCACAATCACAATCACACAGTAATCTGTCATTTTGAAAGTCAGTTGTCAAGTGAAATCTACTCACCTAATGTAGCCTAAGTTTTCTTTTACTGTAACTGACAAGAATAACTGTTTTTTAAGCATTAATGCCACATGTGATATTAAAGTTAGGAAAATGGTGATATAGAATTTTTATTGGAACAACAAGAGAGGAGCAATTAAACAGAGCTCATTTTGCCCAACTAATGTTCTAAAGGGTCATGCTGAATAATCATCATATAATTAAACAAGGATACCTGGTGGTCTAAAATAAGAAGTAAATGGGGATTCTTATTATAGCATAATTATTATCTGTATTCTAATATTATTTGCTCTACAAGACAAAAGTATGTTTTACTGTTCATGCAAAAAATGGTTCATGACTGAGTGGAAGCTGCCTAATTTAGTCTATTTAGTCCCTGTACATCACAATAATGGCGGAAATAGGCTATTTATCATAATGACATATCACTAAAAACAACTAATAAACAGTTAGCCAAGCCTAAAGGAAATAAAACGACTACAATATATGACCTTTTACTGCTCTTTAAAATCATTAAATGAATATAAACACTGCCTAGTGGTCACAACTTTTTTCACAACACAAGGATCAGTGACACATAGGAGGGCTGGCCAGTATCTTGGCACCTCCTTCAGTCAGATCGAGGCTGGACAGGCCCTGGGAATAACCAGGGCGCAGGAGCACAAATGCTCCATACATTTCCTGCTGAGATAGCTGGCAATAACACCTAGTGAGCACATGGCTAATCTGCATGTGTGAAGGTCAGAGCTACTCATCCACAGAGGTGCTACTGAAGAGCATGCACTGCCCAAAAGCACATCACCCAAGAATACAAGTCTAAAGGGACTGCTGATCCACCACAAACAAAAACGTGTTGCTAATATAATAACCGTTTTGAAGATGCATTTTCCTTATTACAGACCATAATGATCCAGTCAGAAGCACAAACATATTTTAACTTGCACTGTAAAATGGCACAAGATGTAAAAAATGTGGTTAGGTATATCTGTAATCCTCTTAAAAACATTTTGCTGTAATGTAGCGAAAATAAAATGTTGCACAGATTTATCAGAATTAAAACGTTATATAGCTGGTTATGAACACAAGCATTCAACAAACGTTCAGACATTGGACTAAGAAAAGGGAACTATATTAGTAAGATTCTTTATCCGTCACTTCTATAGACATCAAAATTGGAAGTGTAAAGCAGGCTTGAACTTCTCCAAATTCTTTTTCGTGCTGTCTCCGCCGCGAACCAACAATCACAGCTACACATGGGTGATCTGGTCAAAATACTGTAGCTATCTAGCTATCTGTCTATTTGGTTAAGCTCTCATCACAATATAAAATGTCCCACAACATATGTTGGCTACAATATTTCATTTAAATAACCAAGATTCTGATATTGTATACAAGTTTGCCAATGTAACAATAAGCAAAACTTAGAGAACGGCTGTTTTTAGCCCAGTAGTTAGATAGGATAGCTAACTGACCAAAAATCAAGCTAGCTAGGTTAGCTCAGCTATCCTCAGTCCTTCAGCTAGCAACCACTGCTAAGTTTATTTTAGCTTTAGCCTTAACGCTTACACTTACGCTACATGTTGGGCTTTGACTCGAATGTATCTAACCGATAACGCTAGCTAGTTCAGCTATTTCCGAGAGGGAAAAAAAAACGACTTTTTTTTTTAAAGAAAGACGGACACGTAACAGCTAAAATTAGTCTTGGCAGTGAAAAAGTGACCGCACTAGCTAGCTAGTTAGCAGGATGCAAAAATAACAGGCTACTAGTTACACTAGCTAGCTTATGTTAAGATAGCCAGGATCTTGTGCTAGAATGTTCCACCATCAGAAAATTTATTTTACGATCATTTCACGTAATTATTTCATGTTCATTATTGCTTTTAAAAGACTCGACATTGTTTTTAATATAATAAAAGAACAACATGTAGATATGTATTACATTAGCATGAAAGTAGTTAGCTAAATACAGTCTTCAGTTTCCGCGAGAATGAATGACGTGTTGGTGTTAGCGTTAGCAAACTTGGCTAGCTAGCTATCGTTAGCTCAACGCAAGAAAACGTAGGCCAACTAGCTAGCTAGCTAGCTAACAAAGTGCTATCTTGCCAGCCAGCTAGCTAGCTAGGATAACTACACAAGTCACCTTGGACGGGGCTTGACAAGTTACTTCTGTCAAGCATTTGGAAGATACTAGATTACCAATTATATATATTAAATATCCTGGATTAGGAGTCCTAAACAACCGTTTTTGAACACAACAAATGAAAATACTCGTCATCGCCCTTGCTTTTGAGCATAAAAAATAGGCTACCGTTAGCATTGCCGTTACAAGTAGCTAGCGATCTAGCAGCGGGCCACTTATCGTCTGGCTAGCAACAGTGCTAACGTTAACAGAAACCTTGATGATAGATGTTTTACAAACCTAATACACAAACAAACAGTTCACCGCGCATTTACCTGGGATCTGTTGTTTCCTTGCCCGTTATTTCCTGGACTCATTGCTGGGTGATTTCTTTGTTGCCCGCCCCAACTATGGCTTGCTGAGCTGTATTGGGAGCTCATTTCTTTGCTTAGTCCCATGCTTGATTGTTGTTGAGCAGGATTATTGTAATCTTGATAGCTGCTGCCATAACCTCTCATCATTGGGCTAGGGGATGTCAGAAGCTGATTTAAAGTTGGGGTGGCACCTGAAGGGTGCTGTTGATTTTGTCCTGGAAACCTTTGAAATCCTCCAACATTTCCACCCGGAGATGGGGTAGAAGCCATGGTAGCCTTACCATGACTAGCAGCAGCCGAGTTGCTACCAGGGCCCATCATGTTTCCTTGTCGTGATGGACTCATCATACCATATCCAGTTCCACCGTAGCCAGGTCGGTAGTTCGGATAGTGGTTATAAGGGTTATTATGATACTCTTCGTGTGAATTTTGTATTTGATCCATGTTGTTCTGTGCCGAATGCATTATACCCGTACCAGGGCTTTGTTGTCCGCCATGTTGATCAAAGCAAGGCCCTCCTCTTCCATTCCCATAATAATGATTAAACTCAAAAACTGAACTGTTCCCACTTTGAGACTGGATGCTAGTGTTGTTGTTGTTATTCGCTGATCCAAAGTTAGAGTGGTCGTACCTGCTGCCCATCCGAGCCCCCGTTTTGCACGGCTGATCCTCCTCTTCACTTTTATTCAGCGAATGATGACAGCGTTCGACTTGGTTGCCATAAATATTCTCTTTTCCACCATGTTGTCGATTCGCAACGTCTCCATGTCCAAACGGATGGTTGTTAATATTATTTTGGATTTCACGTTGGTGATGCTGTTGGAACTGATTGAATGGTTGCGACTGTTGCTGTGGAGGTGTGTGATGATGGCGAGGCGAAGGAGGGGGATCTCCACTTCCAACATTTTTCAGTTTATGATTCGCTACCAAGCCCGTTTCCATGCCTGAAGTCACACTCAAATTAGAAGAGAAGACGAATACTTATTTCCACATTACCCTTCACGACCATAATTGTTGCTTTAGAAAAAAGTGCGACCTATAGATGTTTATGACGGTGACGATCTACATTATTCATATCTTCTGCCCCTAAGAGTAGCCCGAGATCCGAGATCAGTTGCTCCTCCTGCCTCTGTGGAATTACATTTTTTTTGATTAAATCTCAGTAAATTGTTCTAGATGCCTATTATTCACTATATTCACTGCAAGTAAACTAGAAAACGTGACACAAATAGATGGGAGGATCTTGTCATTAATTATTTTGGTGCCAAAACACAATTTTATTTACCCAGTTATGTCCTTTAAACCTTTTAAATGTTACATTAGTCCGATGTGTCAAGGTTTGTTTCCACACTCGCTGGCGTGGATATAGCTCACATAAACTAAGTTCGACTAGAACCCTCTGGTTCAATACCAAGATATTACCGAAATCACCAGCATGCGCGCTCTTGTGCACATATCTCGCAATGTTATATTTTTCGGTCCCATTTATAATCCTGTTTTTTACCCATTCTCAGTGTCTCTTTCTAGATATCACAGCAGCAGCATTTAAACTGTTTAGCATCACAGTCCTGTGTAACTGTAATCCATAACGCGTTTTAGTAACAACCATCGAGACTGGGTTCAATTTCTCCGCAACCCAACATGCCTCACAGAAACGTGAGCGCTGATCAGTGCGTCCCAGCCCAGTCCACACTTGTACTCTATAAGGTCATTCATTGAAATGAAAAACTCCCGATGAGTCAAAAGGTGTGGTTAATATAGCCTAAAGCTTTCATCACGCTGCTTTAAATAAACTGGCACTAGACTGTTTTGCACTACCCATGAATTTCAACATGATCAAACTTAAATTATGTATAGTATCATCGTCATCATTGTCATCATTATTATCATCAATATCATTAACAGCAACAATAACAATAACATCATCGAATAAACGCAGCCCCCTAGCGAAAAATATCTGAAACAACTGCACACAAAGATACAATTAGCTTAAGGGGTGAACAAATCTGTTACCACTTTACCATGCAACATACAACTAAGAACAATAGACTATATGTACCGTTAGAATATCACAGTTTATGATACATTTCTGAATGATTTACAACCCAGCGATAGCAGACACCCAGTCAAGTCAAGCACAGAAAGTGGGTCAGACAATAAAACCCACAAGAGCAGCTCTGCTTAGCATCAGTCCACAACAGTGACAGTTCAGTATTTGTCTCACATCTTATACCATGATTACTGCGTTGTTGGGACTACAATCAAGCCAGTTGGTGCAGACATTTCTTAGAAAAAACAAAATGGACAAAATGTCAGCCGCATGGTGTGTGCTACCAGAAATGCTTTGGAATACCCATAGATTTGGATCACCGTTAAGTACACAGAAGCACAGATGAAAGGAGAAAGATCTATGCATGACTCAAATCTAGATTTTTAGTAATACCAGCACAACATTCTGAAGTATGAGCCTTATTCCTTTCTATAACAAGTGACTTCTTATAACAAGTGACCAGTGGGACCTCTCATCCCCCTGGTCCTTCAGCATTCGGATCTCCTCCTCAAGATCTCCTCTTCAGCACCTTGCCTTAAACAGCAGCATAGCAGTAGAAGATGGCTGCCGGCCTTTAACGGACCAGCTGTCTCAGACGTGCTTCAAGCCGGATCTGGCGCCGACCCAGGCCCCTGTCAGACTGAGGAAGAGTGATGCTAATTGCACATTTTCTAATTAAACCTCATTTGATTTTGGGCTGGGGAACCACTGCATAAGTAGGGCTGTAAATGAGTGGCAAGGCCATAGTCCCACTGTAAATCACCATTTCTTGGAACTTGTTTGTTTTCAATCACCCTTTAGTGCCAGATAAACAAACAATATAATCTATAGAAACCTCTTCCACTGAAATAGCAATATGATTTAAGTACACAGACATACACACTTGGAATATATTCTGCATAGAGATATTTGTTCCACTTAGAATTCAGTATGCTACAAAGAACATAATCACAGCTCAATCACTGAATTACTTACCTCATTAGAGATTCATTACATAGTAATAAGTAGCCTTTCTTTAGTCATGGTAATGAATGGTTGCCGGGCAATCAGTGTTACAGATGACATACTTAGCATGTGACTGTTTCAAGACACTAATCTATTCAAATCCTAATTAACAAGCAGGCTAACCAGGAGAGTGCTCTTTTACATAGACCGCCAAAAAAGAAATACAAAAGGAGCTCCTACTCATTCTGGCTCAAAAAAAGAGAATTACAAGAAGTGGGTCTTTAGCTAGAAATTAACCACTATGATACATTATTCTACTGACACTGATAGTTTTCCAAAAGTGAGGATATTCATTTACATTAGAAGGTTACATGGATTTTTGCCCAAGCTGTGTTTCTTAAATTTTTGTTCCATTAGGTTAAGAACATGTAGTCTCTTATTGATTCTAACACGTTGCATTTTACAAGCTCATGTGCACACCACCTACACCTTCCCAGCATATTATTCTCAAACACCCCACTGCAGTGAGCATGTCTCCGACAGCATCCTTCAATACAATAAGGACAGCTATTAATCATTTAACCAACCTGATGCTGGGTCAAGACTTGGGTTAAGCTGTTCTCGTCAACTGGCACGCGTGAATGATTAATAAGGCCAGTTTCTTTTGAAACTCTTGACCCGTCTCACCCTCTGGCAGGTTTCCTTAGGTCAGGGGGGTTGTGTGGGCTGCTCTTCTACAGGCTGGAGAAAGAAATCTGCTCTTTGTTGGATTTCCAGATCTTAAGTCCGAGATACAGCTCAAAACCTGCAGTTAAATTTGACACACTATGGCCATGGTAAGCCTTAAAATTAAATGTCTTAAAATATCCTCTCTCATATAACATTTGGAAATTAAAACAAAATTCATTATTAAATGTTTCAAAACTCTTTAAAATCTTTTTCAAAGCTCTGTTATAATTTTTATTCAAAATGAGTTTTTTATTGTATCAAGCACAGTGTGGTTGCTGTTAGAATTATAAGAAATGGGTCTTTAGACAGCAATAATGTACTGACAAATGAACTCCACAGTTTGGTTGCTTTGTGTTTAGCCTCTCTATTCTGTCCCTAAAAGTATGGGCTAACTGAGCTCAGGCTAGAACCCATCAGCTGTCATGTGCATTTGTGTGACATCACCTCTTTTAGTAGAACTAAAGAGATGTCAATGAACTTGGGTGTACTTGTTATCCACGCTGAGAGTAGCACTATCTAAAATAGCTGAAAAGAGCACTGTGCAGCACTATTAAATTGCCTATGCTAAATTGATTATATTACATATTACTTAAGACTAGGGATTTGCATTTTATGTTGATCACCAAATATATCTTAGAAATCATTTTTGATTCATATAAATTGCTACCTCAAGAAAACATTATGAGCTTTATGCTATAAAAATAAAAGACTCACAGATCAGCATGAAATTATGCAAGCCAATTGCTAATTAAGTGGGCATTTAGTGGGCAAAGACTATAACAATAGGAGCCTTAAATGCAGAAGCCTTCCATCTGTGTTCACTTTTTGCCCAGTGTCAGATGTCATGACTCACAGTCCTTCAGTTTCATACATCAGTAACCACAAAACTCATTAGTTTCTATCAGTGTCAGAAGAAAGGGGAAACTATGCAAAAGAAGAAGCAGTTAGGCTAGCTGCACCCTGTTCTAATTGACAGAATTATTTCATGAATTAAGACTTATGCAGCTGAACCTTTGCAAGTCAAATTGTAAAACGTTAGTCAGACAGGTCAGTGGAGTCAGCCATAAATTGTTACTATTTACTGTTAGACATTACGTTTTATTGATATATTCACAGCAGCCCTTTAACTTAAAAAGCTAAATTAAATAGCAACTGTCTTCGTACATGCAGACGACTGAAAATTTCTGAATTAGATTTCCGGGAAGTCAAAATTAGGTTTAACTTCAGATGTATTTTAGGAAAACCATTACCCTACAAAACATGCAGTTGTTTTTTACAACTTTATATAAGATTTGTTTTTTGTAAGTAGGCATTTGTTCAGTATTGAATATGCTGCATTAAAAGTTTAGATTTTAGTGCCTTTTCATTCAACCCTTTACTGTAATGGTGGTTCTTTAAGTAGGTTGACGCGAAACAACAAGCTGCTCAAATACTGAGTTAATGCTGCCCTCTGCTGGCCATTTATACTTAGAGCTTCGTTCCTTTGCTACTTTTTATACCGGCGGATACTAATATAAACAAATGAAACGCTTTCCTCATGAATACTGTATAAAATGTATTAGGACACTGTTTTCTCTCTTGGTATAAAATATCGTAACTGTATCGAGCAAAGACGGCGGAAAGAGAGGGATGAAAACTTTCTGTTGTGTGGGCCCTGCACACCTCTCCATGAAACGACACCAAAGGTGAAAAAACGGAAAACACAAAGCTTTCTCGATATCAGAGAATCATGAACACCTACCACACTAAAAATAATGTTAGCCTATTTAAACACAATAAAATAAATGTGTAAATAGGGCTAGTTTGCGTTTTTATCACCAGTTAAGGTAAGATACATAGTCCCACCTGAGAGGATGGATTATGATCAGGCACACAAGATCAAGTGTTTTCAAAGGCAAAAAGGAGCATCTCAGGCTTAAGAAAATCTCTCCGATTTTAAAAAGATGCAAAGATAAAGTCGGTTTTTCGTATGCCGTCAGAGGTTTGACAGGCTTGTGTTAATGAAAATAAGTCTCTTTTGAGTCGTGATAAAATGTATACTAGTAATAACATAATGTTCTTAAAGCAACAACAGAAACAAAAACAACAACAACAATAATAATAGCTGTGGTGAACAACGATTCCCCCCAATGTTAATTTAATTGGAACAGATGTTACCATATATGATCTATATTCATTACAGTTCTTGCGTTTTAATTAGATTACATTGTTTTTCCCTCTCTAATTGTTATTTCTACACATCTAGATATCAATGTAGCAAATAATTAATGGTAAACGTATGCCTTTCTTCCTTTAATTAAGTTGTCTTGATGTTCAGGATATTTCTTAGAATTACTGAATTACTTTCTTGTGTGATGTTGATATTGTTCTTTAGTGAATACCAGTTGTTGGATATTTTAGGTCACTTTAAAACATCAGTGACAGTGCCAGAGATGCATTAAATTAATGCTGAATTATGGTGGTATTTTGAAGAGCACTGCATCTAAGACGTAACGTCATCATCAACAACAACAACAAAAGAGCACGGGTATTTATTTATCTATGATTAGTTTATTTATCGAGAAATATTCCTCGTCAGCTCCTACACAGTATGGTAATTTGCACCCCACACACGAATTTTGGTCATCTCTTGAGCCCTTCGTAGTTTCGTGCGTTCCGGCTATCTACCCTAAGATGTGACAGAAGCGAACCTGTTCGATTTGGACCGCGCTGTGAAACTGTGAAAATAATATACGGCATTGTCTAAATCTGCAGAATAACCGCTAAAACGATTTGCTATAACTGGCAACCCAAGTAGCAAACGATTTACGGCCCAGTTCTGATCCACACTTACTACTTTCATTTGTCCCAAATACCACCCTGAAATGACTGCAATGACTTAAGGGATCATTTGGGCAATATTTCAGCCACAACCCAGTCTTCCTTGAAATATATCCAACGTATAATCTGGACCAAATCACAGCCACACATTGGGCATGAAATTCCAAATTCTCTCAAACCCTTTGTGAGACCAGGTATTCTGGCTTGTTCAGGTATTATATGCATCAAAATGTACTAAAACTAAAGTGTTTTAGGATGCTGTAACGTTACGCGCCTTTTCTCACTTGTCAGATTACTGTTGACTGTTTTCTGTGTGACTGTCTCATTGTTTGTTACCACGAACTTGAACCTGGTTGTTCACATCGTTTATGTATGTATTTAAACCCCTGTGTTGGGGTAGCTTGTTGTCGGTCACTGTAGGTGTTAGCGTCTGTGTTAGTGCGCTTGTTTATCGGTCATCGTTTGTATCACGTTGCACGGTTTGATTCATGTGAGTGCCATATCGTTTATTGTTTCTCAGTGACTCGTCTAGTGTAAATAAATGTCTGTCTGCATCGAGAGACATTTTTGCGTCCTGCTCCTTGCGGAGCCGTCACAGATGCAAGTCATGACTAAGTAAGTGAACATTTATGGATCGAAAATATAGCCTAGTAAAGACTCTCGTAGAATAGTGAATAATTAGTATTAGTACACATTATCATCCACTGGTCTCTCTCTGTGTGTGTGTGTTTGTTTGGTTTTTTTTTTAAACTCACAGGGAAATTTGAACAAATGTTACATTCATATCTGAATTTGTTGCAGTGTGTGTATTTCAACATGGGTGTAAAACTCACTTGTAAAATGAATTTTAGATGAAATTTTACATTAATCTAATTTAATGCAGTGTTTGTGAGTTTCAACATGTGTCACATTGTTGTGTGCATCTTGGAATTTGGTGCTGTGTTTGTTTAAACCTGTGTGTTAGCCTATTCATAAAATAAATTTAAGTGTTACATTGTTACTTCTATTTTACAGAATTTAGTGTTGTGTGTGTGTGGGTATAAACACTTGTTTATAAAATACAAACAAACGCCTGCAGACTGTTTAGTTCAGTAGCAAAATGTCATATTGTTCCTCCATTTTCCTAATTATACCAGTCACTGAAAATGTGACCAATATCATGAAAGCATGTGATCTTTTGAGTGTGTGCATATTAACATAGACAAGTGTGAAAACAAAACACTTCTAAAATGTAAATTCCATTGAAGCAAAAAATGTCCAGAAAGATGAGCGTCACATCCTACGACAAGTGGTTTCCCACTCATTCAGCAGCCCACTGGAGTCAGCTTCACCCACTGCTCGACCTTCACCCACTGCTCGATGTCAACAAATCTTTACTTTTTTTTTCATAGACAGCAAATTAAAATACACACACACACACACACACACACACACACATACACACACACACACACACACACACACACACACACACACACACACACACATTCGAATAAAGATGTTATTTGAGTCTAGTTTTCATCTTCATTTTTAACATGCGTTTAATACCTTTAGCTAGTAATTCTGTTGTTCTTTCTACTTAGTGAGGATGCTATCTGAATGAAGACTCCTCTCTAAATTTACATTTAAACTCCACTACTGTAATCATGATCTGTTTAAATTGTGAGGCTATCAAGAGCTGGCTAAAACAAAGTAGATCTAACACAGATTAGTACTTATGTTCTGTATAGGTACGTAAGATATGTTTTTAATTTCTAATTAAAGTGGAACCATAATAAACATGAATAATTGTCTATTTACTCATTTTCTGTACTAAACATTAAAAAAAAATACTTTTGGTTAATATGCTATACACCTCTAAGTCTTTCAAATTATATGTCCAGTTAATTTTGATTTAACAGTAACAGATAATAAAACTGTGCAATATAAATTAAAATTGATGGCTCTTAACAAAGTAACTTCACAATATTTCTATATTTTTATTATAGTCCAGTCAAGTAGACCTTTGTCATTGCAACCATATAGAACAAAATAATGTTCCTCCACATTTTTTTGCAATATGACTGCACAATACAAGTAAACATACAATGCAGAACACACAGTATTAATCCCTAGTGCTAACCAGTTTACAGGACAATTATAGGACAATAAATACAGACAGTATAACTTGGTCCAGAGATCAGAACATGAACACAACACAAATCTGGATGTAGCTGATTGAGGTGTGTGAAAGTCTGTCATCCAACAAAAACTGTTGTATATAAATACAACAATGCAAAGCTGTTGTTCATGGTTCAGGAATAATTTGGGCAACTAAAGTAGCAGCCCATAAAAGCAGGAACAGGAAAAGATACAAATGTGCCAGACATGAGCTCAACTCTGCAAAAATGCTTTCACTGCCTGGAAAGGGCTCCAAACTGTATCTACTATGTTTAATATAGTACTATATAATACTATATACTCTATATATTTACTGTATAAACTGTATATATCACTATATCAAATGTATCTTGGCAAGCCTTTTCTTGACATACAGCAGATTTGAAACACAAAGGGCTTTCAATAATCCTGCTCATAGCAATTTTAGACCTCCACCCACAGCTTCTTGCCATCAACACCAATAACAGCCTGTAACTTCACACCCTCAAGAGGACCCGCTGTCCCCCAGTCTACTCCTGTACCACACCAACCCCCACCCAACCAGTCTGACAGAATCTACACCTTCCACAGTCCTTGACATCACCCTCCTAATTAAGGAACAAGATATGGCACTTGGAAAAAAAAAGAAAACTGTATAAAGGCAGCTAGACCTGACTGTAAATCCACAACCACATTAAAACACCATGCTGAACACCAACATCTTCACTGAGTGTCTAGTAGCATGTATCTGTGCTCCTGATTCTCATATGCCTGACAACTGTTACTGCTTCATACCTTAATTGCTTTTGGTTTGTATGCAGGGAAAACAGATCTGTGGATGATGCTGTAAATATTGGCTTGCACTTCATCCTCGGATGCATGGGTGCCAGAATCCTGTATGTAGAGTTTAGCCTGGGCAATCCTTCCTGATTTTTTACTGGGGAAAATTTGCCAAATCAAGGTCAACCAGACCTTCTGCAAATGGATCCATAACACTTGTAAAGAAAGCACAGAATACAAATATATATTTGATACATCATTAGAAGAATGATACTGCACAGTCCAAAAAACAGTTACAGTTTATCATTATGAGTATGAAGGATGCCATTTTCTGCAGGTTGCCATTGCTTACCAACCTTCAAAATTTGTATCATTCCAGATGTCACTTATTTCAGAAACTCCCCTTCTTATGCTTTATGATGCTCAAAACCAACAAGAGGTAGCAGTAGTTTTTTTCCCAGTACCATCTCTGATGAACAGCCATCCTGCAGTCAAGTCTGGAAAAATGGACGTGTAATCATTACTTAAGATCTTCATACAGTCTGCACTAATGAACTGCCTTAAATGTGACAATTTTGAATTCATTTTGTACATATGTATAACATGAATACATAAATACATATTTCGACACAATGAAATTGAAATAAATTGGGAAAACAACTTTTATGGTGAGGTGACAAGGAAAATAAGTTGTTATCTAAATAAAATGTGTTTTGCTATCTTGTCATACCCAGGACCGTTCTGTACTTTCGTAGGTACATACTTACATTCACACCTTGTTAGGCTTTTATTCTATAGAAACTTCCCTCACTATTGGTTTTATCCACTTACTCAATGCTATCATTAGCGCAAGGTATTCGAGTTGCACGGCATCGGCATTTGGATATTTCCGACGTCACTTTGGTTTTTGGTGGCTTTTGGTTACTCATACAGGTAGTTTTTGTATCGTGCGCGGGTTGAGCGGACACATTGCGGTCCGAACTTAGGGTGGCGTCATGGCGAGTGCAAAAAAGTCTTTGACATTTCTGAGTGACTCCGGCGAGGAAAATGGGACTAATGCGTTGAAGAAAAACGGTGCACATGCAGCGGAGGAACAAGCGTTCCAGCAAGGGCTAGAGTCAGTCCTTGACATGTAAGTACTGCATCCACAGTTAAAGGTCTAATAACTCGTATTAGTGAATTTGTTTTTGTTTTTTTGATTGCACGTTTAAGTCCAATATTCGTAATAGTAAGTCCAAACTTCCTAATGACATAAGTGTGTTTTTTTAAAAGAAATGTTTAATTAACTTCCAAAATAAGTTACTTTTGGTAAGTGAATTAAGTTTAAAGTACATTCAAGTTCTAAGATAAAGTTCCTCTAGCTACCGGTAAAAGGTATAGTGAAAACGCGGGCTCACAGGCTCACACTGGAAAGTGCGCTTGTGTTAAAACTTTTTTTTTTTTTTTTTTAAATGCCTATATTCATGAACATATAAATAAGGGAAATGACCAGTATATTTAAAAGTTATTTTGGGTAATATTTTAAAACTACAAGAAAGACGGAAGAACCTGGAACTGTCGGAGAACGGGGGTTTTACGCTAGATAAATGCCACACTATATATGCCGGGTTTTTTTCTTGGTCATGTAGTGACAGCAGGATTACTTATATGTTAGAAGACAGTACAAAAGTAGCAAACCTTGCATGATTATTGCTAATGTAGTAATTAAAACAGAAATAGCTCTTAGGTAAATATGGTACTAACAACTTTAGCATCCACTTTTTGTTCAGTAAAAATATTAATTTTATTAATGATTAATTTGGCCTTTCCTGCATGTACAACTTTATTTCTTCTTTTAGGGAAGGAAATGCTCCATTGTCTATCCCCAGCTCACTCAATTCTACAGGGGCTCCCCCCCCCATCTTTCTTTCAGAGAAGAGTTCACTCTCTACCACCACAATGACCCATCCCCCCCCAAATCTTGTGAGGAGACAGAGAAGCGTCAGCGATCATGTAACATCCTCTCCCGCTATTAAGAGAGCGAGTGCTGCTGTGCTGGCCACTTCTGAGCAGGACAGGTGGAACAATATTGATGAGGATGATGTGTCCCCAGTTCTGCACCCCTTTTCTCCTGCCCGCACCCCTGGTGTACAACTTGACTGTCACCAAGAATACACCCCCCTCCAACTGTTTCAGTTATTTTTTGATAAATCTGTGATCAAGGTTCTCTGCAAAAACACCAACAAGTATGCACAGCACAGGTTGAAAAATGGGATGAAGACTTTGTGGAATCCGGTGTGTGACCGGGACATATACAAGTACTTGAGTCTAGTCATTTACTGCGGCCTCCTAAAAGCATCTACAATACGTGACCTGTGGAGAAAGGACAGACTCCTTAATCTTCCATTCCCTTCCTCTGTCATGGCAGGATTTAGGTTTGAAGCAATTTCCTCGAACTTGCATATGAGCGACATTGAAGAAACTATGAAGAACGACAAACTAAAAGGCACTCCAGGCTGTGATCGGCTCTTCCGTTTGAAGCCCCTCATGGAGCAGATTCTCATTGCCTGCAAAGCATACTACCATCCTTATCAGAACATTTCAATAGATGAGCGAATGGTGGCCACAAAAGCTCGCATCAGCATGAAACAGTACATGAAAAACAAACCAACTAAATGGGGTTATAAACTGTTTGTCCTCGCTGACTCCAAGAATGGCTACACATGTGCCTTTGACATTTATCAGGGCAAAGTTCAGACCCATTCCGGTAAAGGCCTGGCCTATGACACTGTTATGAACCTTCTGTCTACTTGCTCTCTTGGCACTGGGTACCATATATATGTGGACAACTTTTATACAAGTACAACTCTCTTCCGTGACCTGCACAAGAAACGATATGAAGCTTGTGGTACCATTAGGAACAATCAGATTGACTTTGCCCAAATCCCAACAAATGCTCTTTCTAAAAGAGCCATCAGAGGGGACATCAAGTGGATCAGAGATGGCCCACTCCTGTATGTGAAATGGATGGATACTCGTGAGGTCACAGTGTGCTCTACCATCCATAAGGCGTACAAGGGAGAAACAGTGCAGCGTCGTGTCCGAAATCATGATGGAACTTGGTCTTTGAAATGCGTCCCCGTTCCAGAACCAGTGAAAGCATATAACAAGCACATGGGGGGTGTTGACCTTTCTGATGCTCTCATCAAATACTTCAGCGTGACCCAAAAGACAGTAAAGTGGTACAGGAAATTGTTCCTTCATTTTGTTGACATTGCACTGGTAAATAGTTACATCATTTACAAAGAGCAGGTTTTGGCTAAGAATCAGAAACCTCTGACCCAGAAGAAATTCAGGGAGGTCCTCTGCCTACAACTTGCAGACTTTGAGAATGATGCAACTACCACACAGCAGGGACCCACTAAGCCAGAGGTGGTGGTAGCCATTGTGCAACCATCACAGGTGGAGGAGAAGATTAAATGCTACCCAATTACAATTGTGGACACATCAGCCTCTGCTAAAAGAGACAGAGCCACAGCTGGGAGGAAATATTGTGTACTCTGCCAGCAAAGGAAGAAACAGAAGAAGACCATATATAAATGCAGGTCTTGTGACGTTCCCCTTTGCATTGTAGCGGACAGGATTTGTTTCACTGAGTGGCATGAACTTGGTCTTTTCAAAGGCAGCAAATCTAAGTGATGTACTTAAGAAATATAGAGGGACACTGTACAGAGGAACATATTCTGGTTATACATGGTTATATTTATCGTGTTTTGTTTTTGGTATTTATCAGTTCATACATTTTGTGAAGAATAATTTTGCTTTGCAGAGTGTTAGGTAAACCAGTGGCATGAGTCATCTCAACATCTGAGTTTACTGCCCTGTTTGGACCTCAAAAATGTGACACACTGTACAGGTCCATTTGTGAAAAATGGATGCAATTCTTAAGACATTTAATCTCTTTCTCAAAGTAATGAAACTTCAGACATATGTCTGGTACAAGGTTGGATTAAGGCACACTTTACAAAAACCATTAATACAATAAAATAAATTGTCTTTTAGTGCAGAGTACAAGTAGATATATTTATACCTTCACCATCTCAAATGGTGCGTTTTGATCTTGATATACTCCGATGCCAAGTAAAGGGGGGAAAATTGCTTATGCAGTCCCAATAAACTGCATGTGTAGTTAATGGGTGTTTTATTGTTGATTCACAGAGAAACCCTTCCTGAATGCCACCATGTGCAAAGACTGTAACTTAAGCGTTTGTGTATTCTAAATGTCCTCGATAAGCCATGGAGACTTGTTGCAACTCAGAGATCTATCGCAATCATAAACTAAACTGAAACTTGAGATGGCAGATTTATTATACATGTTAGCTAAAGAGCCAAGATAGAGCTACAGCGTTAAAACTATAAACCTGCAAAACATACCAAACGTGCTATATCAGTGCTATCAAGTCATATAGTGAAAACCACTTTTGCCAGTTGGTAGGTCTTGTCAGTGATGTGTTTGTGAGTATCACATGAAAGTGTGAGTGTCACATGAAAGTTAACTTCATTATTTCCTAGATTTAGGGTGACCATTTTCAAAAACAGGGAGGCACACATGTATAACCACTTTTCACTAATTTATTACACTTACAGGACCAGTAACAATTGCCTTTGGAGTCTATATGGCCAGATAATCCTTTTCCTCTCCATCCTGCTGTTGCAAATATTTATTTTCATGGTCATAGAATAAATGGAAATCAGTTGACATAAATACCCACTACTTCATTAGACACTTTTCAGTATTTCTGATGTACCATGGTATACTTTCCTGAAAATCAGTTTTAGATACGAAACTGCTGTTTCAACAAGGCACGTGGCATGATGCATTCTTCTGGAATCCACCAAACTGTTGTAAGTGATTCAACACTACATAGAACATGTTTCCTCTGCTCCAGAGTTGAATGGCAGCATGCTTTATACCAGTCTAGCTGACCCTTGGCATAGTGACCCTTGCATGGTGAGCTTAGGCTTGTGTGCAGCTACTTAGCCATAGAAACCAATTTCAGGAAGCTTCCAACATACAATTCAACATGTTGCTTCCAGAGGCAGTTTGGAACTCTGTATTGAGTGATGCCCAGAGGATAGGACATTATTACAAGATATCTGCTTCAGTACTCTGTGTCCCTGTGTGAGAATACATGGTATACAGCTTTGTGGCAGGGCTGTTGTTGCTGATAGACACTTACATTTAACACTAATAGCACTAGAGTTGACCAGGCAGATATAGCAGCGCAGAAACTGATTTGTGGTGAATGTGACAGCCTATGACAGCACCACATTTAAACTCACCTATTCTATTACCAGTATCTGTTTATAGAGATTGCATGACTTGATTTTATATGTGCTTGATTTCGTATGCATTTTGGTAGTGGGTGTGGCTGAGACACCTGAACACAATAATTAGAAAGGGTTTCCACACACTTTAATGCTTCATCTAAGGCTTCAGTCATCTCGAAATTGCAGATCCATGGACTTTAACATGTGTGTTCCCAAGTCCACAGAGCTGAAGGCCTATCTAAGAGATGATAGCTGTTCATTGTGTCTGGAAAGGGAGTAATGCCCTAATTTTTGCACCCCCTGCCCCAACACAGACTCATACACAAACATTTGGTGTTAACTGTATAAGGACACATTATGCACATAGCCACAAAAATATCATGATCACACACTGTGCAAAATATTATTTAGGACTGTCAACAACAGTATTCCATGAGTCTATGATAGAAAAATGTAATTTATATGTCCATCATTCAACATATCACTTGAATACACAAAGTAAGAGTATTTCTAAAAAGTTATCTTCCCACCTTGTTCAAATAATACATTCAATATCAAAGCATAACCAAAATGAAAAATCAATCATATATTTTCTATGTTTTGCAATTGGTGAATATGTAGACCTTTTCCTGGACTGGTGGGTAGACAGAGCCTCCAGAGCACAGTGGGCAGTGTATAGACCCATGAGCCTGAGGCAATATTACACGGGCCTGAGCCTATATCATATTATTCTTTTTTAATTAATTGATTTAGTGATTGGTACATAATCTAGGGATCTCATTTTTACACCTGTAGTGGTGCTTCCACAGTTTTTTGAGCTGCCTTGGGCTTTGTGGACTGAGGGCCCCCAAAGGCCCATGGGAGTCAGTGGCCCCAACGCACTGGTCCCAATGGCCGGATCAGGAACCCATTCCTGGGTAGGTACACAGTAGTAGGTAATGTGCTGGTATGACTGTTAGGTGACAGCAGTGTTGCTGGAGTTTTACATTTTCCTGATCTGCTGTGTGAACTTGGATTTCAGTTACCTATCCTGCAGCTCTTCACTGATGGTCAGTTTCAGTGGTAGCACAGTTGTTAAGATACTTGACTTGCTGGTTCAAGCCCTACCACAAGTTGCCACTGTTGGGTCCCTGAGCAAGACCATTAACCTTCAATTGCTCAAGTTGTACTCAGTCATAATTGTAAGTCACTTTGGATAAAAGTGTCAGATAAATGTAACTGTTTCAGAACTACTGTTGGCTGAATGTTTTTGGATGGCAGTAGTCTTTGTGTTCCATTGTTCTGTCACATAGGACTATTTGCTTAATTCTGTGCCTCTATATATCCCTACACTTCCAATATTCAGTTACATTGTATTGTACAGACTTGCACATGTGCATAGAGCAGTAGGCTGGTAAATCCTTGATACAATTTTGAAAAGAGATATGCAGAATATTTAATAGTAGCCTCTGCCAAATGTAAGCTGGGGAAAACTTGATTTAGCATTTTCACGTATTAGAAAAATATGTGGCCTGAGCAATCCTTATCATCAGTTAACTATTGAAATCTTTACTGGGGGGCTACCATTGTGCTCCTTCTAAAGTTAATGCAATTTAAACATAGTGTAGTGTTAACATCCATTTTGTCAAGTAGAATATAATACTTGAAAGCTAGTTTTACTAGAGCTTTCACAATAAGTAGGAGAGTAACAGTGAAATTCTAGCAGAGAATACTTCTGTCGAAGCCAAAAATGCAGTTGCATGAATAATGGTTTACTTTATCTGTTTATACACTATATTGCCGAAAGTATTGACTCACCCATCCAAATCATTAAATTCAGGTGTTCCAGTCACTTCTATGGCCACAGGTGTATAAAACCAAGCACCTAGTCATGCAGACTGCTTCTACAAAGAATGAGTCACTCTCAGGAGCTCAGTGAATTCCAGTGTGGTTCCGTGATAGGATGCCACCTGTGCAACAAGTCGAGTTGTGAAATTTCCTCGCTATTAAATATTCCACAGTCAACTGTCAGTGGTATTATAACAAAGTTGACGTGATTGGGAAGGACAGCAACTCAGCCACGAAGTGGTAGGCCACGTAAAATGACAGAGCGGGGTCAACGGATGCTGAGGTGCATATTGCACAGAGGTCGCCAATTTTCTGCAGAGTCAATTGCTGCAGACCTCCAAACTATATGGCCTTCAGATTAGCTCAAGAACAGTGCATAGAGAGCTTCATGGAATGGGTTTCCATGGCTGAGCGTCTGCATGCAAGCCTTACATCACTAAGTGGAATGCAAAGTGTCGGATGCAGTAATGTAAAGCATGCCGCCACTGAACTCGAGCAGTGGAGACATGTTCTCTGGAGTGACAAATCATGCTTCACTGTCTGGAAATCTGATGGACAAGTCTGGGTTTGGCAGTTGCCAGGAGAATGGTACTTGTCTGAGTGCATTGTGCCAAGTGTAAGTTTGGTGGAGGGGAGATTATGGTGTGGGGTTATTTTTCAGGAGTTGGGCTCGGCCAATGCTTCAGCATACCAAGAGATTTTGGACAACTTCATGCTCCAAACATTGTGGGAACAGTTTGTGGAAGGCCCCTTCCTGTTCCAACATGACTGCGCACCAATGCAGAAAGCAAGTTCCATAAAGACATGGATGAGTGAGTTTGGTGTGCAAGAATTTGACTGGCCTGCAGCTCAACCTGATAAAACACCTTTGGGATGAATTAGAGAGGAGACTGCGAGCCAGGCCTTGTCTGAGTGTCTGACCTCACAAATGCGGAGAGCATATTAAACCCTATGGATTAAGATTGGGATGTCAAATTCATATGCGTGCGAAGGCAGAAGAATGAATGCTTTTGGCAATGTAGTGTTTATTTTTGTTTCAAACACCTTCTTCCAAAGTTTTTATTAAAGTGTATTTTATTTTAAGTAGATGTTAAATTCAGTGCAAAGGTATTTTTAAAAGATTACATTAACTCTTGTTCTGTCATTTTTTTGGCATCTTTGCAGCCTAATTACAAATCCTGAAAGTATCAGGGTGTGGCAACCTCTTAGAGCCTTAACACAGGTCCAGAGTGTCAAAGTTATAGGAAGTTGCTAGCCTACTGAGCTGGGATTTCAGTTTAGGTCTATTAGGTAGGTATCTTAGTTATACTGTGACATTTATTGCATTGTTTAGATCCATCTAGTGTGCTCTATAAGGAAATATGTTAGTGTGTTAAAAGTCATGTCATGTTTCAATTGTATTTTACAATTGAATATTTGTGCTGGGCTGGGTTGACCATTGTGATTTTGATCTTTGTGAGAGACAACAGGTTTGTATAGTAATTGCGGCAGATGGGAGCAGGACTTTATAGACCAGGGTTTGGCATATATTCGTTTTAGTTTATCTTTAGTTTCTTTGCTGTTTCATCATCAAATGACCTTTACCCTACCTCTGCATTAGAATAACTAGGTGCATGTATGACTTGTTCTGGGTGTGACAGGGAGTGGTGGGAAAAGCTGTAGTATAGACAGACCAAGATGTTCAGCATGGTGTCTGTCTCATCCTTTATACAGCTAATTATCAATTATTCATTATTCATCATTATATATTATTATTTGTTAATTAGATTTTATCTTGTTTCCTTGCAGCCCAATAGTTATCTGAGGCTATCGGATATCTGTGACAGAACGCTCTCCTCTCACGAATCACGTGGTTTGGCCCGCCGCGTGCAGTGGGAGGGTCTTGTTTGTTTTTCGTGTTTGTAACCACGCCTGCGCGCACCTGCACCTGGTTTTAATCTCGTTATGTCTATGTATTTAAACCCAGAGTGGTGTGTGCACTATTGTCGGTCATTGTTCTTGTTTGCCCTCGTTCTTGTTGTCGTTGTCAGTGGTCAGGCTAGTTAGGTTCATGTTCACCGTTTATGTTAAGTGTGAGTGCCATCGTTGTTTAATAAACGTCTGTCACTGTCGAGGGAGTCTGTTCGTCCTGTTCCGCGGCACTCGGGTCGTTACAATATCACGTAGTTTGGAACGTCCTCTCCATGGGTCCATAAGATATGCTTTTCCTTTTTGATTAAAGTGAAATCAAAGTAAAAATTATAATTCAAGTATACTATACCCCTCTAAGTATTACAAAGGTTATGGTCAAGTCATTTTGATTCAACAATAACATAATAAAATTATGAAATGCTGCTCATACCAAATAACTTACAGTACAGCATTTACAGCAGAACAAAATATTGTTCCTCCAAATCCTTGATGCAATATGACTGCATCTACACAAAACGCTGTGTCCACAAAGCCACCATTGTGGAAGACCCCACACACCCCTCACACAAACCCTTTTGCCATCTGGAAAAAGGTACCACAGCATCTGGTCCCTCACCTCTGCACTGTACAACAGCTTCTTCCCGTCAGACTTCTGAACTATGGCTAATTTCAATTCCAATTTCAAACAAATGGACACTTCTATACACACATACATGCACACATGCTTATACATATTCATGCACACACACACATACATACATGCATACATACATACACACAAACACACACACACACATTGTTTTTGTATCGGACAAATTGCTGATATCAAACTTCACACACATAATATGCACTCCTTTTGCACTCTTGCACATTCTTCATACTTGCTGCTAGAATACTGTACTAAATCAGTACTTTATTCTGAACTGTTTCTGGTTGCTACCGGTGACTGCTATGTTCAGTATAGCATGTCGCTGACTCTTATGCACAAACTCACTTTACATATTCCCAGTAGTGTGTACTGGTCAAAATAAACTGGTCTGTTCATTGTGTATTGGTCCTGTCCTGTATTTATTGTATGACATTATTGCACTGTATTGCATTGTTTGCACTCGTGTAGTGTGTTGTCAGTTGAACTGGTTTTGTGTTGCACAATGGTCCTGGAGGAAGATTGTTTTATTTTGCTGTGTACTTGTATATAGCTGAAATGACAATAAAGCCCTTTTGAACCTTGAACCTTTTGAACTTTTGCACAGTACAAGTGAACCTATAGTGCAGAACACACACAATATAAATCCCTCGTGCAAAACAGTTCGCTAAATCACAGTGCAGATAATTATGTGTCTGTGCTAACAGCAATGTGAGTGATTATGTGAGTGAGTTGAAGTTTGGGTCCATGAGGTGCTTCACATCTAAAAAAAAATATTGTTAAAAATACAACAATGCAAAACCATGGTTCACAGTTCAGGAACTGAGAATACTTTGGGCAGCTAAGATAGCAGCCCATAAAAGTAGGAATTGGAAAAGGTACAAATATTATATTATTAGGTGGTGAAGCCCAATGTGATATTTTTTCATAGGGTCCAAAATGCCAGTATGCCAGAATCCTGTTTGTAGATTTTAGCCTGGACAATCATACCTGATTTATTATTTGAGCAAACTATCCAAAATCAAGAAGTGCATATTTTTTTCTTGAGACATTTCTTGAGAAAGTCTACCTTACATAATTTATAATATAATCCTCATACACTTCTACAAAGTAATTTTCAACTGTATAGTTACCTGTTTTTATTGTTTGGTTCAGCTCTGCTACTCTGCTACTGCATGCTCCAGAAACCACCTACAGTGTATGATTAGGTGCACCAAGAAAGTTATTAACCACCGCTTTCCATCCCTTACCATACATCACCAGTCTAGAGTGCTGAATTGGGCTACCAGAATTACCAGAATGCAGACATTATTTCAGAAGCTCCCCTTTTTAAATTGCTTCAAGACAATCAAAACTAACAACAAGCAACAGCAGTTTCTTCTCCAAAACCATACATGACACTAATCCAGAGGGGAAGACGATATAGAGGCAAGATCAAACAAGCTTTTTTATTTTTTGGAATCTCTGGTCCCAACTCATCTCTCTCACGATTATCAAGGAAACTGGGACCAGTTCCCTTCATGGTTTCAGGAAGCTGAGGTAATGTATCTGGAGCACATTGCCCTAGCCGTTCAGTTGATCTCATAGTTAACCTCCCCTACCTGTTATGTGACATTTTACATTTACATTTACATGGACCTCAAAAAGTCCTTGCCGTTGTCAAGTAATTTGGAATTTGACACCGGCAGCAATGTGAATATGTTGTCTCCTGGGTGTCTTTAAGTGCAGGCTTGGCATTCTTAAACCTAAATTAAATTCTATTGCATTAAGTGCCCCAGCTTGTCGAGTTTTGCTCTCAGGTAAAGAATGTACTGTATTTTGTTTTTTTCTATTACAAGGCCCCTCCTTCCAGTTTCACAGATGACACCCAGGCCTTTGGTATGATAATTCAAAGGGTAGAAGCCCTGTGGAGGCTTGTGGGACCTCTTGCACTGCACACAGAAGGGCTTCCAGCCTTTTATAATGTTTTAAGGGTTTTCACTGGTATGAATGGGCATAATCCCAAATAGATTATATAGTGTATGTAAATTGCACAACATAAGGTGGTTATCAGATCAGGAGATGATTCTGAAGAGTGCCTCTGCAAACTACGAGTAGAGATAATGAGGCATGGCATTGCTTCAGCATCCCAGGCATAGGTTACCAAGACTAATACAAAACAATGTCCCCATGCACTCCACTCTAATGACCCGACAAGGTCCAGGTCGATACAGTCATATGGGAACTCAGTTAAGGGGAGTGGATGCAAGGCATTCTATGGCTCATAGGGGGACTAACCAACTGATAATCTGAGGAATATGCATACCCCCTGCATACATCCTCTTGAATGCTGGAACAATAAAACTGGGTCATTAGGTAGTTTAGTTCTTTATCCTGACCTAAAAGCCCTGCCATGGGATTACTGTGGGCTATATGGAATAGAATTCCTTGAGACCTTTTGGAATCAGGAGATGAGTGACCACTTCATTATTCTGAGTATCCCGCTTCATTCTATAAAAGTCAAGTTTAAGGATCAAGAAATGAGGATATGTCAGTACTGCGCTTGGATCAAGCAGCTGTCCATTGATTACTATCACTTGATTATAATCTTTCCTCCTAATATTGAGACTGTTCCAAAGGAAAGTACCCTAAAGGAAATCAAATCAAGGATCACAGTGTAAGATCCCGAGACTCCGTCTCCCTTTTGGGAATGGACTCGGCAGATTCTGACTCAACTTGCATCTCCCCCTTTTCTGTTTCATCCCAAGATGGACCTAGAGTGGCATCTCACTCAAGTGCAGCACAAGTCAAACACGCACACTTCCTGTTGCACCCCCTAACTTCCCTGAATTGAGGTCAATCTGTTTCCAAAATCAGCAGGTAGGTGGGGTGAGGACTAACTGCTTCCTCTAGGCTATGCTTTTGTTCCCTGACTTCCATCATGATGGGTGCTAGTGGATAGTCCTGAACCTCACCTTCACCTGGTGTGTGGCTTCCAAAATAAATATTTTGAATCAGGCTCTGGTGGATCATAGTTTGGTTACATCCTGAGACCACATAGTCTGCTGATTAGTCATAGGTATCTGGTATGCTGCTGCTTAGTTGGGGGAGGGTTATGCCGCTGTGGGTACCTGGACCAGGCTCCTGATTTCTATGCATTGGCACCTGTTCTGGAAATGGTGCCCTGCATTGCCAACCCTTGCACAGGTCTAACTCTGATCCTCCCAATCAAGCACATCTGTGGCGAGAGAGCAGAAGTGTGGGGGTTGGAGGGATGTGGAGCAGGCAGAGGGGCATCTCAGGAGAATAGGGAAGAGGAGGGATGAGAGGGATATAGAGAGAGAATTTCTACACCTGCACTATCGAGAGCATCCTCACGTGGAACATCACAGTCTGGTTTGGGAACAGCACCAAGCAGGACAGACAAGCACTCCAAAGGGTAGTGCGTTCAGCAGAGCGCATCACTCATACGGAACTTCCTGACCTGCAGACTATCTACTACAAGCGGTGCCAAGGCCAAGGCCAGGAGGATTGTGAAGGACCCCGCCCATCCCATCAATAGGCTCTTCTCTCTGTTGAGGTCAGGGAAGCGCTTTCGCTCTCTGAAGACCAAGACAGAGAGACTGAAGAGGAGCTTCTTCCCAAAGACCATTCGGGCCCTGAATCAGGGAAACATATAAACTGTGGGGACCACCACCACCATGTAACATAACTGTAAATATGTTCAATTACCACCATGTAACGTATAACTGTAAATATGTCATTTACAAGATGGAACTGTACATTGTGTACATTGTGTACATACATATATACATAACCATATATACATTGTATATTGTGTATATAAACATAATATACATCTATTGTACATACATTGTTATTATATTTTTGTATATATATAGAATCTATATTTCTCTATGCACCCCTGTTTTTCTTTTTCCTCAGTTTGGACAGAGCACTCTCCGCCATTTCACTGCGAGTAATACTGTATGAGTGTGTATGTGACGAATAAACCCAACTTGAACTTGAACTATGTGGGTTTGTGAAACAGGGTTGATTGGGATTCTGTTTCTGGGGGGCCAGGTTAAGGGAAGAAGGAGAAAGATTGTGAGTACAGAAGCATACGTTCTTTAAACTGAGATCAATAAGTGCCAGCTGGGAAGCATTGCGGAGTGTGAGTGTGAGTGAATGGGAGGTCAAGAGCCATGGTATTATTATAAACAAGGTTAACTGCTTTTCACATTGAGTAGGTAGATGTTTGATGTGCACAACCAACCATCTTTCCTACATTTTCCTAAATCTTTTTTTTTTTTTACAGTTCGATTTCTGCCCATACCTGTTAAAATCTAAAATTAAAATATCTATAATATTCATTTTAATTGATATCACATAACAAAATTGAACAAGAGAGCATGAAAAAGAGGGTATGGCTGCTTTATAAGTGGGTGGGTTTTGTCTGGGTTTATTCATCTTTTCTTTTCTTTTTTTCTTTTTTTATTGGGGATGGCATCCGCCCTTAAATCAGGTCCTGGTCATTAACATTTATATGCTTTCGAAGTCCTTTCTACGTCGTTCTGGTTTCTGGTTCATCTTACAGGAAGTTTTGGAATCGTGCGCGGTCCGATCTTATTTTTCAGCGTCGTGACTCCGGCAAGGAAAAAGGGACTAATGCGTTGAAGAAAAACGATACACATGCGGCCGAGGAGCAAGCGTTCCAACAAGGGCTGGATCCTGTCCTTAATAAGTAAGCACTTTTAGCACAGTTTTATAATTCTTATCAGCAAATTAGTTTTTGCTAGCAAGTCCACTACTCACGGACACGCCAATGGCCGAAGTATGGGCAATAAAAAGAAATGTTGAATTTTCATGTTAAATATTAAATGTTGAAATTAGTAACTTCGGGTAAGTAAACTTTATGCTAAAGTCCTTCTATCTATCGATCACATTTATGTAGACAAAACGCACGGTCTCGGATCACACTGGAACGAGAGGTGTCATATAGTGTTCAGCAGAAATGCCTGTATCCACGAATATACATATTGTTGTTCTTTGGGTTATTAGCAAATAATGGAAAATATCAGCATGTCATATCACCCGATTTTATTGCGGGTCATATTTTAAAGAGACGAGGAAACAGAAACACCTGAACGTGTACAATAATATACACTTCTTGTATGCCGGGATGCATATATATCCTATATATCCATTTATAGTGTATAAAATAGAAAATATATATGTATGTGTGTGTGTGTGTGTGTGTGTGTGTGTGTGTGTGTGTGTGTATGTATATATATATATATATATATATATATATATATATATATATATATATATATATATATAAAAGCAATGGACCTGCATGTACAACTTTATTTCTTCTTTTAGGGAAGGAAATGCTCCATTGTCTATCCCCAGCTCACTCAATTCTACAGGGGCTCCCTCCCCCATCTTTCTTTCAGAGAAGAGTTCACTCTCTACCACCACAATGACCCATCCCCCCCCAAATCTTGTGAGGAGACAGAGAAGCAGCAGCGATCATGTAACATCCTCTCCCGCTATTAAGAGAGCGAGTGCTGCTGTGCTGGCCACTTCTGAGCAGGACAGGTGGAACAATATTGATGAGGATGATGTGTCCCCAGTTCTGCACCCCTTTTCTCCTGCCCGCACCCCTGGTGTACAACTTGACTGTCACCAAGAATACACCCCCCTCCAACTGTTTCAGTTATTTTTTGATAAATCTGTGATCAAGGTTCTCTGCAAAAACACCAACAAGTATGCACAGCACAGGCTGAAAAATGGGATGAAGATTGTGTGGTATCCGGTGTGTGACCGGGACATATACAAGTACTTGAGTCTAGTCATTTACTGCGGCCTCCTAAAAGCATCTACAATACGTGACCTGTGGAGAAAGGACAGACTCCTTAATCTTCCATTCCCTTCCTCTGTCATGGCAGGATTTAGGTTTGAAGCAATTTCCTCGAACTTGCATATGAGTGACATTGAAGAAACTATGAAGAATGACAAACTAAAAGGCACTCCAGGTTATGATCGGCTGTTCCGTTTGAAGCCCCTCATGGAGCAGATTCTCATTGCCTGCAAAGCATACTACCATCCTTATCAGAACATTTCAATAGATGAGCGAATGGTGGCCACAAAAGCTCGCATCAGCATGAAACAGTACATGAAAAACAAACCAACTAAATGGGGTTATAAACTGTTTGTCCTCGCTGACTCCAAGAATGGCTACACATGTGCCTTTGACATTTATCAGGGCAAAGTTCAGACCCATTCCGGTAAAGGCCTGGCCTATGACACTGTTATGAACCTTCTGTCTACTTGCTCTCTTGGCACTGGGTACCATATATATGTGGACAACTTTTATACAAGTACAACTCTCTTCCGTGACCTGCACAAGAAACGATATGAAGCTTGTGGTACCATTAGGAACAATCAGATTGACTTTGCCCAAATCCCAACAAATGCTCTTTCTAAAAGAGCCATCAGAGGGGACATCAAGTGGATCAGAGATGGCCCACTCCTGTATGTGAAATGGATGGATACTCGTGAGGTCACAGTGTGCTCTACCATCCATAAGGCGTACAAGGGAGAAACAGTGCAGCGTCGTGTCCGAAATCATGATGGAACTTGGTCTTTGAAATGCGTCCCTGTTCCAGAACCAGTGAAAGCATATAACAAGCACATGGGGGGTGTTGACCTTTCTGATGCTCTCATTAAATTCTTCAGTGTGACACAAAAGACAGTAAAGTGGTACAGGAAATTGTTCCTTCATTTTGTTGACATTGCACTGGTAAATAGTTACATCATTTACAAAGAGCAGGTTCTGGCTAAGTATCAGAAACCTCTGACCCATAAGAAATTCAGGGAGGTCCTCTGCCTACAGCTTGCAGACTTGGGGAAAGATCCAACTACCACACAGCCGGGACCCACTAAGCCAGAGGTGGTGCTAGCTATTGTGCGACCACCACAGGTGGAGGAGAAAAAGGAATGCTACCCAATCACAATTGTGGACACATCAGCATCTGCTAAAAGAGACAAAGCCACAGCTGGTAGGAAATGCTGTGTACTCTGCCTGCAAAGGAAGAAACAGAAGAAGACCATATATAAATGCAGGTCTTGTGATGTAGCCCTTTGCATTGTAGCAGACAGAATTTGTTTCACTGAGTGGCATGAACTTGGTCTTTTCAAAGGCAGCAAAGCTCAGTGATCTAATTGAGAAATATAGAGGGACACTGTACAGAGGAACATATTCTGGTTATATATGGTTATATTTATTGTGCTTTGTTTTGGTATTCTTCAGTTCATACTTTTTGTGAAGAACCTTGCTGAGCATTAGGTAAACCAGTGGCACGAGTCATCTCAACATCTGAGCTCATCGCTCTGTTTGGACCTCAAAAATCTTCTCACTGCTGTTTATTTACTATATGTGACATACTGGACAGGTACATTTGTGAAAAATTGATGTAATTCCTAAGACATTTCATCTCTTTCTCAAAGTACCTCTACTTGGACATCAGTCTGTACAAGGATGGATCAAGGCACACTACATTAAACTATTAATACAATCAAAATAAACATTTACTCCAGTACATTGACTTAAGTAACCTTTTGAACAAACTGTAAGTTGTTTTAAAAGTGGGTACTTTATACTCTTGTAACCGAGCTTCCCAAGGTTTGCCTAATAACCCTGATATTTCAGAAAATGAGATACGGACCCAGTAGTAAATGGTGAAAAACAACAAACGCTCTTCATTTTTTTTTTTTTTCACTAATAGCCTCACTTCAAGTCAGACAACTCTACCACATTAAGCAACTCACTGCATGTACACATCTCCATAAAAGTCTGTCCCCCCCACATATGTTCCCCCCACTTATAAATGTTCCCATTTATATAATGAGAACAGCGACTACCATCTCCCTGCAAAAGAAGAGCAACAAAAAACAAGAACAATAAACAAACCAAGATAATCATAACACTAAGCAGTAGTATGCCCCTTCCTACAGGAAATCCCAGTACAAATATGCATGACACTTTATCCCCTCTGCTAAGATATGCAGATAACAGATGTACTAACACTGAACACTAGCACTTAACATGGGTGACCTTCTACAAAACTGGCTACAATAGTACTCAACCAAATAACAGTACTTCAGTACCGAACAAAGTCCTGCAAGCGTGATGATGATGAACACAGCACCCTACCAGTGTGAAACAAAACTGTCCCAGTGTCTGTTGATCCAGACAGCCATTCCACGTCTCCCCCGCCAGTCACCGGAACCGGATGAGCTGGTGATATGGCAGGGGAGGGGGTCGCCATGGAAAAATGAGAGGGAATTTCATGGCAGTGGCAGGGTATATGGTTTCAACATGTCATGGTGGACCACCTGTAACCATTCCCACAGGTCCAGGGGGTCGACAATGCCAGCGTCAGTCCCATTTCACACCCAGATTCCAGCACCTGCACCACCTGATATGGACCCTTCCAATGTGCGGCAAACTTAGTGTAACTTTCTGTAGGGTTATTCAGCCAAATCAAAGCACCCATTGTGTAACTGTGGTGCTGAATGCCCTCATTGTGGTAGAACTTTTGTTTTTCATGAGCCTCAGTTGAGTTCAGTCTGGCAGCTCCAAAGGCCTTTTCCATCCATTCCAGCAGGGACGACAAATTTGCCGTGAGAACCAAGCCGTTTTTCTTTTGAACTAGAACCACGGGCTGCAACTATCTTCGATGACGCCGTCCGCCAACAGACCGTCCACCTGATGCTTCAGTTCAGCTCGTTTCCCCTGGCGATGTGCGATACGCGCGCTATTTAATGGGGGATGATCGCCAGTCCTAGTGTGGTGCTTAATCAGCCTGCATCTTCCAGTGTTTCTATCGGCAACATTAAAAACCCCTGCAAATTTCTGTATGAGTTTAGTTACCTGCGCTCGCTGCTTTCATTACGTACACAGTAGTAAGTGGTGAAAAACAATTCAACAAACAGCTTCATTTCTTTCTTTTTTTCTCTTAGTCTCACTCCGCTCTATGGCAAAGCCAAAGGGATATTGACTACACATACACATCTGCGTAAAAGTCTGTTACTCTTTCACTTAAGTACATTTGCGAGGTCAAAATGTTCTTGTATTTATATTTAGTACGTTTCTCCACAACCTGTCAAGTGAGGGAGGGTTAGTGAAGTCCCTAAAGATGTTTTGAACAGCCAACAGGCACATTTTCCTGTGTATGACTCAAATGATTATATTTATGAAAAGTAGCTCGCAATACATACTTTTATTGACGACTCACATGTTTGTGTGTAAAAATCGGTGCTATCTCGTAATTCGCATTATTGTGAAAGTAGAGTGGTCGGATGATATTCTGAGAAAAAGGCTAATAGCTATCGTAGCTATAAACTACAAGCAACCGAAAAATAGATGCAGCAGCTGAACAGCTGAACTGAACATAACACATGAACTAAGTAAGACAGACCCAGAGCAAAGAAAATCAGCTGTTTATTATGCATTTTTGCACGATAATTCCAAATATGTTTTCAGAATTTCCCTATCAACATTTTTTGTTCCATTGCATTAACATCTACATGTTTGGCATTTAGCAGACATGGTCTACCGAAGTTCGTATAGTTGTGTGCTTAGAACAAATAGTTTAGAGTAGGCCTATGGAAAATCGGTACCAAGGAAAATGGGAGTTGCACACTGAAGAGGGATGCTCCTGAGACCAGACACTGGCGAAAGACTGTACATATTTTAAATGTAATAGCAGTCTTATTTCTGAACAAATAACATATGGCCTACTTATTGTAAAATTGACTTAAAATATTCCTGAGAGAAATATTTTAAAACATCTGAATTCAGCATAAAAAGAACTGAGGATCTTAAAGCGTATTTTAGTGTTTGGGACAAAATATATTTGTGTCTTTTTAACATATACCTTATTACTTAAGAAATAATTTAAAGAATACTTTTATTTCTACGTGATTAATTATTATTTTAACGTAACAGCACTTTAACTTGAGTAAATCTTTGGCTACTCTACACACGTCTGAGTATTTCTACCTTTACCATCTCCAATTTACAGAGAAACTCTTCCGGAATGCCACAGTGTACAAATATACTAATAAAACAAGGTCTTGTGCGCTAAATGTTCGATAGTCATGGTGAATTCGCATCACCATGAAATTTGAGATAACAGAATTGAGACATGTTAGTTGAACAGACTGTATAAAACTACAGGATCAAAGTAAATAAATAATGTAAGGATGGTAAAACGAAACAGAAGAAGAACTCAAGAGAAGGGGGAAGGCATAGGAAAAACAAAATAACAGAAATAAAATGTAACATAATACCAGAATGGCTTTGCTAAGTAAGACACGTCTGTTTTCATTATTTTGGATTCTTGGCGCCGTTTGGTGTAATCCGCTATTAGCGTCCACCAAATCTCTTCTCATCACAAAGCATGCCGCAGCAAAATGCACAGAAAGTAGCTGCCTTCAATCGTATTAATTTACACTCTTTCCAGCTACTTTCAGACTTGGTAAAGACTTGGTAAGTGCTAACCTATTCGCCTTGAGACCGCCCGGACGAAATATCGCATTAATTTTGTGGCAAACTTTTCAGATAAACTAATAAAACCCACGAGCAAAAATATTTTCAAAATTGTAGAAATAGAATGCAAATGAAAACAAAATTTTAAAATAATTACTGCTCATTCACACATTTCGCAAGTTTTTGATTTTATCATCTTCTATTTGCGGATTTTGCTTATGCATTTTTTTTTGCTACTTCAATCTACCGCTTCTGCAGTCTTTCTTTTGCTTCTGATCTTTGGCATAATTTTTTAACTGGGGCGAGGGGGTTCACCTTTGGAGCATGAGGCGGTCAATACTTTGCCACGCCCACTGTAATCATGAAAGGACGTCCGAGGTGGGAAGGCTCCTAAGCGAAAGCACAGCTCAAAACTGAAGGCAGCTCAACTTTAGATTCACAACGAACCTAACTGATTCAAACCATAATCGTACAAAACAACCAGTACGGTTTGTCAGCGCAAGCTGTGAACAGAAGGTAAAGGTCTTGAGTCAGTAAGTAACAGCATTAACTGCGGTAACAGCATTATTGCCCGTATTACGTTCGGAACAGCTCGAGCTAACCAATTTAGGACAGCTAAATGACAACTGCAAGCTAAAAAGAAGCTGACTTGACAAACCCCGGAGACAGATGGTGTGATTTAATTGTTAGGCCTATAGCTTTTTAAAGAAATGCCTACATCTCTGGCACACAGACTAAAACTTAGGTCCAAAGTCTTAGGATAAATACGCAATTAAGTATCTCTTTAAGTATTAAGTATTACATTTTGAATTTCTAGGATACAGAGAATAAAATATACTAGGAGATACTACCAAAGTTCACATTTTACTCAAAATTCGAACCATGTGCCAAACAATTAATTTTTATCATATAATAATATATGAGCTGTTGTTGATGCAAGAGACTTCCATTTAACTGTAATAGCACTAGAGTTGACCAGGGTAGAAGTTTCACGAACTGATTTGTATTGAATCAGACATTCGAATGACAGCACCACATTTAAACTCACTGAGCTCTTCAGTACAACCCGTTTTATTACCAGTGTTTGTCTTTAGAGATTGCATGTGTTTGATTTTTTTTTTTTTTTTTTTTTTTTTACACCTCTTAGCCATGGTGTGGTCAAAACACCTGGACTAAATAATTGGGAGGGGTTTCCCCATACCTTGGCTGTAAATGCCCATTTTAATCTCCACTCTTCTCCAGACTAGCATGGATCTATGGATTTAGACAGCATTCTCCCAAGAGTCCACAAGGTGTCTAAATCTGATGTTTATCTAGGCCATAAGGTGTATTCACACATGGTGCAAACTTTCAAAGAGTCTGCATAGGAAGTAGGTTTCAGCAACCTTCCTTGTGGAATTTCCCAAATACACACGGCAGCTTAAAAGAAAAGGTATGATTTTGATTAAGAATTTTAATTTAAATTTAATTACCATATGTTCTGCATGGCATGAGAGGTGTGTTGAATTGTAACTTTTGTTTTAACATTGATTATAACTTGTTCAATAACAGTAGGTCTGCTGGCTACGACAGTATAACTTTTTCTGTAATCTGTATTGTAAATTGCATACTTCTACCCTGGAGGGCAGGAGCCTATCTGATGGCATCAGGTAAAAAAACTAACAAAAAACAGCAAAAAAACCCAAACCTTTGAGTGCCAGCAGCAATTATTAAATGCACAGTAATGTAAACAAGCATGACAGTAATAGATATGTAGGCTACATCTTGCTTCCAATATCACTGACCACTTCAGTAAATCCATGTCTATCAGACTGGAGTCCACACAGCAGCAGCCTGGAGATTTATTTGGGGGGGGTAACATGGTAGTAGATAATGTACTGGGATGATTTGCAGGTGATGCCAGTGTTGCTGGCCTGATCTGTTGCATGAATCTGCCTACACTGTAATGTACAGACTTGCACATGTGAATAGACCAGTAGGCTGGTAAATACCAATTTAGAAAAGAGATATGCAGAATAATGTTTCTACCAAACATACAACAAATATTATGTTGTAGCACAACAATAGCACAATGCAGCTGGTGTTTTGACTGGATGTAAAATCTTTGTGTAGTGTGTTAATTGTAAAGTATCCTTAGATACTGAGAAAGGATCTATATAAGCGTAACTTCATATCATATCATGACTAGAAGACTGATAAGTGACAGTCAAATTCTAACAGAGGATACTTCTGTAAAATTTTAAAGCTAAAAGTCCAATTGCATGAATGATGCTTTTTTTAAAATCTTGGTTTCAAACATCTAGTTCCAAAAATATTATTAAGGTATATTTTAAACAGTAAGCTAAACTTATATTTCTCATATAAGTGATCTTAAATAGTCATTGTTATTTAATTGCTTTGCATCATTGTAGCCTGATTACAAGTCCTGAAGTTGCTCATATAAAAAATGTTAGTCTGCTAAAACTCCTTGTCATGCTCTAATTACATTAGGGACTGTAGTTTTTCGTCCATACATTACACAACAGACTGCAATGCACTTTACATAAAAATAAAGATATTTATGAAATACAGTGATGATTTGCAGTCATCATATATATGTTCTGTTTTTGAAATCTTGAAAAGGAATGGACTTATTTACTCTCCAATGTTGCCCATAGGCACACTCCAGCTTCACTTATCATAATGTCAAGTTCATTGCTAAAAATACAATCGCAGCCTCGAATCGCTGTGCTTGCAAAGTGACCCCTTTCAAATGCTTTAGATCATTTACGTCATTAGTAGAAGCAAATGGAGGGCCCTGTGCGTAAGCACCACAGTGTGTTCATATGTATCCCATCAAACCCTGCGGTTAGCCTGGGGTCCTTTGGCATGGTTTGAGTACCTCGAGACCTAAGCCTTCTTACCTGGAGACGACAACCTTTATAAATGTCTCTGTATGGGAGTATTTTCTATGTAGACTCTTAGCAGTCCTACTTTGTTGGTCGATGATACTGGTTGATTCTTTTTTTCATTCCACTATTTATGATAGTACTGTATAGGAGGCATATGCTAGAATACACTGTGAAAATTCATATGTGCAGTTATAATGAAAAAGGTTCTTCTAGGCAAAGGGAATGCAACTTAGCATATTTTCCCATTTTATGTGTGCAAAAACAGCTTTTCAGCTTTCACATTCAAGCCATAGTTTATGGCTAAACAGTGTTTCTTCTCTCCAAACTAAGCAGAAGCCGGTGCAATGATAATCTGACCAACCACATGGTGCAGAGTGTGGCTGCATGAATGATGACTGCTTAGTGTCTGTGGCAATCCACAGAGGGCTGACCAGTCAGCTGTGTAAGCGGAGTCTATTTGCCGCATGGTTACCCTCAGAGGGGGGGAGGGAGGCAGATCCTGGTCTGAAGCAGCCTGGCTCCTGGCTCACGCTGCCAGCCGGGGCGCCTCGTACCGTGAACTTGTTTGGCAGGCAGAGCACGAAGCTACAGAACAGAAAGTGCGACTGTGAAGCAGAAGGTCCCGGTCCATAATTCTGAGTGAAAATGTATGTTGTGTATATATATGTCCCCCAAAACTCTTCCCCCCAGATTTGTTTTAAGTGTGACAATGGGGAAGTCTAACTTTGGGCTTTTGAATGGCAGATCTTTTGAAGTATGTTCTCTAAAGAGCTTATAATTTGAATGTCACCATGTCCTCGATGGCATTTATTCATCAGTCAGAGTTTCTCTCCTTTTCAGAAGTCTCAAAGGATTAAGAAGACAGTATATTCTTCTGTACAGGCTTGTGCTTTAATAATGAGTACTGCCAACAAATTTATCAACAGCCTGAACAACTGCATTACTGAACAAAGCCCTTACGTAGTCCTGCATGTCAAAACCCAGAAGAAAACTGAACTAAAGAATAAATGTGCATAAAATTGTACAACATGTATATTTTTGTTCTAACATACATTCTCTGATTAATTGTGAAGCAGAATTCATTAAAAAAAACTGAAACAAAAGTTTATCAAACAATTGCCTATTAAAATGTTTTCTGTATATTAGATTCAATTTATAAATACGGAAAGGACTGCCATTAGGCATACTTGTCTTTTTAGCATACATGCAGAATGGAGCAAGACGAGACAGGGCATAGCACAATTTGAGTTGCTTTTAACTAACACGGACATGTTTTAAAGCCATTTCACAGTGAAAGCCCTCCTTAGCTGCTGTGCCTCCCCTGATGTCCTTATGTCTTGTAGTTTGTCCTGCAGGTGCATGTCTCAAACAAAGAGAAGCATGTGTCCTACCGTATGACGCAAGAGGGAACAGCACACGATTTGCCGCAACCGCACTACCACTTCCAAAACAAAAGCCACGTAATAAAGACTAGTGAAGGCGTGAGGAACAAACCAGCATCCCTCTCCAGGTGATGTTTAAACGTACGTTCTTACTCTGCATGTCCCACGTTTAATGGCAATTGCCACAAAATGGTTTTGATGAATCTGTCAGCATCCATCAGTGGCCCGTTCACCAGCCCGGAATCTCTGCGGACCCGGGTCTTATCTGTCCTGCTCTGTACGAGAGAATGGGCTATGGCCATGTCCCGACACAGCCATGTCCCGCTACAACAAGGTCCCGCAGGCTTCAGAACAGCCTGTGCTGTGCTTGCTGCACCAGTGACAGGCGGTCACACATGGGAAAGATGATTGGGTGCAAGACCCTATTACCCCTTGCAGCAAGAGTGTAAAGTAAGGATAGAAAGCCATTGTGTGTATGTGTGTGTGTGTCTGTGTGTGTGTGTGTGTGTGTGTGTTTGGTGCTCTCACTTATACACGTATCTGTGTTAGCTTGCAATAAATGAGCAGTGTGTGCCCATGCGGAGCAAGCCTAATGGGAAAGCGGAGAGCATCATTGCCTCAGATGATCTGTACGTCTCCCTATTACTTGACTCTTTGGAAAATGCGAACTGGACGCCCTGTGTTGTCTACATGAACATTTTTTCCAGATTTTATTTTGTCCTAGACATCTATAAATGGTGTAAAACACCCTTAGATAGTGAGTGTTTATATATTTTAGCCAAGCATTCTTTTGAATTATTAAGAAGCTATGCACAGAAAACATACACTAAATGATATTCGATTGAACTAGAGGTTTTGCTTAAATTTGCAAAAACTTGATAGAACTGCTTTGCTTCTTTAATTTTGCTTGCTAAATGTCTGGCAACCGAATGATTTCAACTAGCTACTACGTTCAGACTTTGGTTCAAACCTTTGGTGAGTACCAGCTCCGTAGTGAACAAAATTCAGTGTTCTTGGGAACTTTTCATACATGCTGCGTTCTTGAATTTCAAGTGTAATGCCATCTCCCTGTCCTCTTTTAAGGCTTGTTGCAGCAACGAGTTTGCCTGAGGATATGCAATTCTTGGCTTGTCTCATCCAAGGCTCTGGAAATGCCTCCTGCGCTTTCGCTTACAACTCACGGAAGAGCCGATGAGAGAAGGAGATAACTTCTATGGCGTTATCACTCCACCCGCGCCACCATCCGCATTTTTTATTCCCTCCACCTCTTTGTATCCTTCACAAAGGGAGGCAGCGTGCCCTCTGCAGTGCAATGTCCTCCGAAGCCTCATTCCCTGAGCCAGTTCTGGGTTTTAAACATAGTCCTGTAGGCTGTAGACAGCCTTTATGTCCTGAGGTCGGTTCCGGGATGGGGAGCGGTATGGTGAGCGATACTGACCCCCCGGCTCTAGATGGGGCTTTTTTTCGGTCACGGGCTGCTCCAGCTGTTGTCCGTCCGCCTGAAGCTCCTTGTCGTACGGCTTCTCTTTGTGCTGCTGCTCCTGGTCTGGTGACTCCGTCTGGCTGTGTTGCTCGCGACGTTCCTTCTTGTGCCGGTCGTCCGTCGTCCGCTCCTGCTGCGGCTGCGGCTGTTGCCTGAGCGGCTTGTCGGGGTGGGATGAGCCGGAGTCCAGTGGACCATGACTTCTTCTGGGACACGACAGGCAGAAGATCACACCTCCAGCCAGGAAGAACCCCGCTGATATGAATGCCACATACACGGCTCCTCCTGGCTCGTATTTGCTGCTCTGGGGCACTCTGGCATCCAGGAAAGTAGTGATGACCTCATTGGTGAACCAGGATGCAGGCACGAGGCACAGGACCCCAGCGATGACGAAGCAAGCCCCAGCTGCAATCGCTGTGTGTCCTTTGGACCGATGACTGCCTCCCCAGTGTGTGCATTTAAGCCCCAGGGCAGCCAGGCAGAGTCCGAGCGTCGCAGTCATGCAGGCAAGCACCATGGTGGTGCGGGCAGTCTGCAGGTAGGCGGGCAGTGCCAGCACGGAGTACTTGAAGGTGCAGCTGAACACGCCCGTGCTGTACCAGGTGCAGTCCATCCACAGCCCTTGCATCTGCGAGATTGCCGTCATAATGTTGGAGCCCACATCGGCGCTCACCTTCCAGTTGGGTAGCAGCGTGGCTACCGTGGCGCCCAGCACGCCGAGGAGCGCCAGGATGAAGGCGAGCATCTGCATGGTGGAGGACGGCATGGCGGGCACCCCGGCCCCCCGTGACTCCCTCCCGCCCCCTCCCCCCCAACTCTCACTTTGCGGTGGCCCCTCGTTCTTGCTCTGCGTCACCCTATCAGCTCCATGCAGGTCCCGCCGGCAGATAATTCCTCAGCACAGGCTCCAGTGGACTGCGATAAAGAGCGAAATGAGAATTGAACCGAGCAGGCAAGCGTGACGTTCTGACAGATGAGGCGCAGGGGGCTGGTGCCTTGGAAGGGAAACTGTATTTTTCTGATTCGTTCTCTCCCTCCCCCCTCTCCATTTTTTAGGACATTAACACTCAGAGCCAGACTGCATTTCAGCTCTGCATTTAGCTGTGGTGGAAGTGACTTTGTAGTGTTTTTGGTCGGCTAATTATTCTTTATGGTTTTACAGCTGCGGAGAAGCCCTCTGGCAGTTGGCGATGGGGTTACGCCAACCTTCTTGTCAAAAAATGGCAGGTAAAATATTCCCATAGAAAACTGATTCTACTATGTAGACGGGCATGCATGTTTTGTGAGAGTTAATTGATTTTTTTCTTATCTCTCCCAGCCATTTGACAGCATGGGGGGAGAAAAATAACAAAATCGCCCCTTTCCTTTGTTGTTCTTCCAACTGTGATGTCTTTCATTCGTAGATAAAGACATGCACATTGTTGAAGTAAACGATGTATTACTCTACAAAAAAAATAGAGATCTGTATACTTGCCTTCCTGATGGTTTTCGGTGTATGCTAAGGTGCGAAGAGCAGTTCGCAGAGATATACCGCTGAGGAAGAGAGGAACGGACCACTAGAGAACCAAAAAAGAGTCAAATTGTTAACCTCCATCACAATAACATCTCCTTGGTAGCAAAAAGTATGTTTCCGAGCCTTTCTGTGTCTTGTTAAATAAATAAATAAATAAATAAATAAAACCATTCACATGTATCCTCGATGTGACTGAGGCAGGGTTCACCACTGGACTAAAGGCAATCTCCAGCACTGCGACCCTGCAGAGAGCAGAGAGTTCCGGGCTTCTTACCTGAAGGTCGCTCTTGCGTACGTGGCTGTGCAGTGGAAATGTACCCCCAGCAAATGAAGATAATAATAACAAACTGCCATTCATTTTTTCAGCACAGCAATTTCCCAGCCGCAAAGAGAAGCATGAAATTAACTTCTATTAGCTATGACAACTAATTATATAGCAGGCACCCATATTATCTTGGAAATAACATGTGAGTTCTAAAGTACTTTTTAGAAAAACATTGCCATTTTCTAACTCCCCTTCACAGATAGTTGGAAATTACAGATGGAGGCAGATGAATGCTCTCTTTCTGAATTCTGTGAGTAAGTTGTGATGGTACAAACCAGTGTAATCCCATGATTAACGTAATCCACAGTAAACATTGTATATCCTCAGCTACTGCAGTAAATGGGAGCCTCAAATGGGGCCACCTGCATAGTGCTGGGTTAAACAGACACTCTGGCTGTCTCTATCTGCCACCTCCTAAAACCCCATCCTGCCAAACTCCCATCCACACACTCCTGCAGCCTGCATATCCAAACCCATAGAATCATTTAATGTATTGCAAAGCTATTACGCAGCAATGTGGCTTGACCCATCAGTCATTTCACTGCTTTCCTGTATAATCTATGACCAGCCAGCAATAGCAGATTGGGAGGGGGGGGGCCTCATGTCCCTTTAGTTGACACATCCCAGCTGTAATGAACCAGCTCCTGTAAGCAGAGGAGCCCCACACCCCCACCGCCCCGGGCCAACATCACAGGAGCTACTGTTGAATGTGGAGCAGTCAGGTACAGTAGGCGTAGATCTCCTCCAGACTGGATGCTTTGACACCCAGCTGGTATGGCAGTGGCGATGTACTCATGGTATTAAGTGTGGGTGCTAGTGTTCTTGAATGTCATACAGTGTTTGTCCTGTACTGGGACATATTCCAGTGTTTTAGCATGTTTCAGTCCCACTTTTGGAACTGTGCAGGAGGTTATGGATTAATAATGCAGTTGACTTGTACTCAGGGAGTTCTTCTATGTAGGTCCATACTCATATTATTGCTCCCGTCATTCCCTTGGTGAGACTTTAGTGCTGTCACTGCAAAATAGCTAATGAGTCTATCTAACAAAAATCAATATTAGATTTCCAGCCATCACAATATATAATCAAGTGCATATATTCTTTACAAACACAGCAGCAATGTCACAGGTTGGCCTACATCCTGATCTTGTGAAAATAACTGGGGCAGGGTAAAAAAACAAAAAAAAATACTGATTCTGACCATGTTGTGAAGTGATATTTGACTTTGAGGCAGTCAGTACGATGCATCACTGCTGTGTGACCCTCATGACGTAGATTTCCCTAATTTCAAAGGTTTAGGTCTGTGTCCCCTTGTCCACTTAGGAATGCATGTTTTTGTCCACTCTCCAGAACATGTTCCCCTGGGGAAATGGAAGTGTCTGGAGTCAGAGGACCAGGCTGGTGAATGTCTAGTCTGTGCAGTCCAGGCTGTTTGAGAGTGAGGGAATGGGAGACAGGAACTACCACATTCTTTCTGTCTCTACGTTTCTCCAATAGTGCTCTCATTATGTAATACTCAAAGACCACATTCAGTGCTATAGGTGCCGTAGACATGAGGTTTTTCCAGTGTTCTTATCATTTATTCAGAGCACTTATTTATGAAGAGTTATTTATCACTGGAGTCTATATTGCAGTATGATTAATACTGCACCCTGAGTGTATCATTACATATCTCATATTAAATAAGGTCCTGGGAAATGTAATATTAACTGAGCAGCACTTGGATGTTGTTTTTTTTTTTTTTTTTTTGTTTTTTTAAACCAAGGCTGAAGTACTGCTCTAATGGTCCAGATGAATTTACTGCTCTTATTTTTTATCTTCTTGGAAAAGGGGCCCATAGTTGTTGTGCGATACAGGAACTATATGAAAAGTGTATTTTATGTGCAAAATATAAAGACATTCTCCATAAAACAAGGTGACTTACAGTCCTGATTAGTACTTTGAGTATTGCTTTTGTGTTTTGTGCAAGGTTTACATACCAGCCTTGGATTTAAATGATAGAAATACTGCAAAACCACCTTTCCTGGACAAGTTTCATGCAGAAGAGCTTTCCTTGTAATTCTTCTTCACGTTATCTTAAAAAGAAAAAGTCAAGCGTCGTCATCGTCATTGTCTAGAGCGTGATGTGTGACGGGAGCTGCAGTAAAGACCCGAGTCTCTTTTGTAGACATTGACTGCTTGGAGAACCCTCACAGAGGAGCACTGTTGTACACCTGCCACAGACCACTGAGGAGTGCTGATTCAAGTGGAGGCATGCCTGCCGAGCCACTTGAGTGGACCTGCTCCATCACAGTGGACGGACCCGAATGTAAACGGCTTATTCATTTCCACAGGCAAACCCGGCGCTCACTCTTACAGTAGGTGGGTGAATGATGGCTCCCGCTTTGCACCGCAGGAAGCCGTTTCTTCGCGTCAGTGAAAGTGAAGGTTTTCCTCTGAGAAGTGATAGAGGTACTCTGGTCTTTTTTTGAAGGTAATAGCCGGGACCATGGTTATGTCAAATGAGAGACACTTTTGACACTGTTGTGATAATCACATGCAAGGCATAACTCAAGTTCAAGAAAAGATACTTGCATATTGTTATTGCATGTATGTATATAATTATAAATAATTGTATTGAATTATTGAATACATTTTATATTTTTACTCATTTTGGAGTAGTTAACAGAAAACAGGTGGTTACTGGATTTATATTTAGCATTACTGTGACTACAGTTTTATTATTTTTTAAACAATCTACTTCCTAACTAATGAGAAAAGACAGAAATGGAAAAAGAAACCAAAATAGCTGTACAGACCTGAATGCACTACTCCAGCTTGTAGTAAAACCCAGCACTTATCCCAACTGTACATGTATGAAACATATGAGTGCACCCAAAGCATGTCCACAAGAGCTTGCCGTCCATAGCCCTGTGTGGGAAAGAGGATATGTGAACGCAGCACATTCCAGAGTCTGCACAAAAAGTGAGCAGGTTCCACTCCTACACAGTGCAGCGGGTCGTGCCCTGGTAGCCCATTATTAAAGCCTCAGGGCTGAGTGCTTGTCCAAAGTCCTTCCTAGGCTGTGGAGGATACGAACTGGATCCATCTCTCGGTGACAGGAGAACGGAGCAGAGAGCGTGACTGGGAGGGTAAGCCCTCCAGCAGGATCGGACAGGTTTGAGAGTGTCCCCAGTTTGTCCCCTTGCCAACATGTGCTCAGAAAACCCCTTCCCCTGGGTTCATTCCCCTTGACTGCCTGCCTCAGCGGATGGGGGCATGGGGCTAGAGCCTCATTTACCATTTATGTGAGTGAAGTGGGCTGGCTTTGCACTCCTCCACACACGTTACTGTGGCAACAGGAGAATCGCTAGCTTGCCATCACAGTCAAGTTTTTTTTGTTGTTTTTTTTTTTTACTGTGCTGGTGACATCTGCATCCACAGGTCTCACTGTTTAAATGATGCCAGTTTATTCAATAAAGGTGAGCACTCAGATTTCTCCCATCACAGTTGATTTCACACAAGATGGATGTTTTGTATAGAAAACATCTAACCTTTCCCCCACAGTAGAGAACATGTACTTCAGCTTTCTCTGATCGAAAAGGTGACAGGCTATATTACACAGAGAGCTGTTACCAAAGCCCACCTCCTACACCCTCACGATTAGCATCGCCCACCACAGTCCTGAACAAAGCAACAGCTCCAGAAAAAGAGGTCATAATGACTCATGTGAGTTTTTTTCTCTCTCTCTCTGTACAAAGGCAGTCTATGCTGCTGTGAGAACCAGTATGTTTCTGAGTCCAGAGACTCCATTAACAAACTATTAATCTGAAAGGATTAATTCTATAGGACGTTCTACTACAAAATGAGACCCAGTTTACAAGCAGAAGCAGAAGAGTGCAAGAGAGATTTTATTAAATATTACAATATAAGCTTATTTTTTTTTACAAAGGTCAAGCACTCTCAAGTAGTGAATATATCATATTTTACAAATAAATTACATAACACTACAAAAGACAATATTTTAGGAGGTACTTACAGTACAGTAAATTGCCGTAAAGCACAAAGGAATGTATTCCAATATTTTTTACCTAAGGTATGTGAGTTTACCACATCAGTCAGCAAACATATGAACACTGGAAAAAACTACACACACACACACCACATAAAAATGACATACATTTATAATTTAGAAAATATTTAGATTTAGGAATTTCCTTGTTCAAGTTAAAAAATTCAAACATTTGTTCAATTCATTAAATTAAGATGTTCCAGGACTGAAAAGCCTTTGTCAGAAAGCAGAACTATAAAGCCACAATATTCACAAAAAGGATAACCTTGGCTTGCTCATACATCAGCTCAGAGAAGGCAACCTGTGTGTGTAGTGCTCAGAATGCAAGGCAGTGTGTTGGACAAACATACACACTGCAGCTGATCTTTATGTTATGTCTTTACGATCTATCCACAGTCTGAGTAGAGGTCAGAAGCCAAGTTCATCTTAGGTTTAAGGTCATTTGTGGGTGTTCTCAGAATCCCAAGCCATTGGTCCCTCCACAGCGAAAAGCCTCAGGGTTAAATTAACACAACATTGTTTATGTAAGTCCAGCTGGACAAAAGTGAACACTGTAAAAGTAAATTCAACACTGTAGGTGTTACGTCAACACTGAACCATTTTGTTGTGTCTATAGTGTAGGGATAGTGGCTTTCTGGATGCCCATGACTGTGTCATAGAAGCAATCCTCGGTCACCACAGAAGACAGACTCTGCACACTGTAGTCCCTGGCCAGCAGGGAGCTAAGGTCCACTTTACTGGAATCCTTGAGCAGGGCGATCTGACTGGCCTGCAGGTCGTTGGACGGCCGCCAGCTTGCTCCTGGCGGCTCCTCTGAGAATGTGAGGCTCTGCAGCTGGGCCTCCAAGGAGCTGGTTAGGGAGCCTAGCCTGGCCCTCTTACACAGGTTGGAGATCTTGTCTCCAGGTGCGCCATGCGGGTGGCTGGGAAGCGCGGGCTCCGAATGCGTGTCTCCACCGAGCAGCCCGCTCTCATTTAGAGGTCTGCCTTTATGAGCTTCTGCCTGAGGATGCAGCCTCTCGAGCCAGGAGCCGCTCCTGCCTGCCAAAGGGTGGCTCCTCCTCGGGAAGGTGAGGTTGCCTCTGAATGCTTTCTCAGGTGGAGCGTTCCTTCTGGCATTTTCTCTCAGGAGACAGCGGATGGCCTTCACTGCCCTGGCCTTGCTCTGCAGACTACTGTATGTAACACACAATAACAGAAAATTTATGAGGTGATTGCACTGTCACATGAAGACAGGCACTACTGTATAGTTGTTATTTTTCTTCAGACCTTGTGCTGATGCCACCTTGATGTCTGCTGATGTCTCTTGTAGGTTAGAGATAAAAAGATCTTTTACAACCTGAAAAATCAGCTAGTTTACCTGCTGCAGAGCTGGAAAACTGTCTCTGGTCTTCCTTCCAACTCTGACTTTGTATGAACTAATTCCCAAAGACAAGGGTTCTCAGATCCTGTAGAAAAGAGGGAGGTAGGAGGTACCTGAGCAGACATTCAAGTGGGCCTTAAGACGCCAGACGCAGGAGTGGGAGCTAAAGAGGTTTAACCTCAAAACTAATTTTTATGTACTGAAAATCAGACAAATGTCTGCTCAGAAAATCTCACAACAGCAAAGAACTGGATAAACACGTCACCTGCTGAGTTTCCAGGTCGAACATGTAGACACGAGGAAGGAATGAGCCATCGGAATTTGAAAGGGTCCAGATCACCAGAGCGGGAGGCAGTCTGCATCAGCAAGCCCAAACCACAGAAAGATTCGGATTAGAACTTATACACAACACAGACTACGATTTTCCAACTTCAGCACTCAAGCGTATTTAGCGCCCGCCACCCAGACTCACCATCCTTTTCTTCAGCTTGCTGCTATCACGATACACCAAAATAATAGCTCGTTTGAAGACTGGTACAAAACAAAACAAAACAAAACAAATATTTCATACTTTAATGTTTAACTTGCTTTAAAGATACTTTAAAGTTTTGCAGTATTCCTCAGCGTTTTACATCATTTTTATTTTTGAAAATCAGGGGTTTAAAAAAAATTTTTTTAAAAATTGTAGTTTCCAGACCTGCCCTCTCATTTCATAGTCAGGCTTCTACTGATCCCAATACTACTATTCCCTATAGTCTATAACCACCCAAAATACAGTAGCAATGACCACTTTCACAATACAGCCCCTTTAAACATCAGCTATCTTCTGTTGCCCACTGAGTCATACTCACTGAAGAGTGTGAGTTCAGGCTCTTTCCTCATGCGGCCCAGAGAGGGCAAGGGGTTCAGCCAGAGTGCGGCGCTATGGATGAGGAACTCTCCTATGGAGATCTCCGTAACCTGAGAGACGCACACATTACAGTCTTGAAGCTTTCAGCTAAGGCCTCATCTGTTCATTCATCAAAAACAGGATTCAAACTTACGTTACTCAGTTCTAAATTACATACGTGCAGAGCTCTTACTAAGTTCCAGTTCATCCAGACTCACCTCCTTCTCAGTGCTGCTCTGCTCTGCCACCAGCTGGTCGAACACAATGCCGTAGTCTTCGTATATCTTCTGCATCTCATTGATGTGGCTGGCCACCTTCTCCATGGCCCTCAGCGCCTCTGCATCAGGAAGACCAGAGGAAGAGTTTACATGATGCCAGCTACTGTGCACAATAAATTATTGTGCTAGCAACCACGGGACACAATGCAAACAAGTTGTGTTTCAGTCGTCCAACCAACGCGTGTTGATCTTCCTTACTTTCTGTGCGTGTAGGAGCTAAAGCACTAGCTTCTGTTATTTGATACCTCCTGCTGTGTGAAGGTCTTAAGAAAGCTTGCCAAAACACCTGTAAGATGGCTGTGCTCCTCGCTCTCTGGGTCAGTCAGGGACACCAGCTCCCTCAGCAGTAGAGGGTATTTGAGCACTCTCTGCACAGGCTTAATGAGGTAGGACTCCAGTGTGGATGAGTGCTGCTTTGTGGGGTTCCTGGCTTCCAGGAACTCTTTGAAAGCTCTGTCTGTCTTTGCTGCAGATGTGATTAGGGGGACATGAACATAAACAGGAACATGATCTGTGATGCCCAACAGAAAGTTGTTTATATCTTATATGATTCCACTTGTATTAGACAATGTGTGAAGTTGCATTCGAACTAGGACTGTGAGGGAGATCTTTGACTATGAGGTTGTTTACCTCGTTCTAGAACTTTCTGGACTTTAATGTGATTGGCGCAGAAGCCACTGTAGAGTTTAAAATGATCAGCATAGTACAGAAAGGATCCACCCAGTGAGAAAAGCATTTTCTAGAAAAAGGGGACAGTAATGCAAAGTGTCAAAACAAAAACAAACACAAACAAACAAAAACTAGACATGGAACACTTACATTAAATCAAAAATATGTGCATGTGAATATATGCCTATTTAAAGTTCATATAGTGAATTACCTTCAGCTGTTCTGGAGTCTCGAGTGTTCTCAAATCCAGAGGTGATGTAGTCCTCTCCTCCAGGGTCTGCAGGAACACTCTCTGGAAATCCAGCATCTCTGGAAGGCTGCCAAACAGAGACTCCATCTAGTGGTGGAACAGAGAATTACAGAGATGCCATATTAAAACCTCTTGTTTCTCTTGCCTTTATCTTTACACAAGAATGTGAGCAGGCAGGAATCTGTAGAACAGCTGTCACTCACCTCTCCAAGACTTAGAAATGTTTCTCTCTCTAATGGTTTTAGGTAAATCTCAAACAGACAGCCCAGATCCTGACCAACAGGCAAATACAGATGTCAGCATTGGACAAAATCGATTGCAATAAATTGTACAGTACACAAAACTAAAAGGAACAAATCTCTATAATACCTCTACAACTGACATTTGTACCCTATTTATAAGAGGGATATTAGTGGGACGCATTTGTCAGCTGTTTATTATTAAGGTGAGGTCACAGGCGGTGCTGTGAGTAGAGCATTCATGCCTGTGGAAAACAACAGATCACTAAATGCGCTGAGCATTGAAGCAGCCCAAGCATGTTCTGTCATCCTACCTTCACATAGGACTTCTCAGTGTCCACAAGCTCCTGAATAACCTTCCACAGTCTCTCAGTGACAGACATGTGGCGTGGGCTGCGCCTGGTAGGGGCGCTGTCAGTGGAGTAAGGGCTGTCGTGGCCATCCGCCGTGATCCCTGGCTCCTCTGGGAGGACCTGGCACAGAGTGTTCAGTGTCTCCACGCTCTGTAGAGGAGAAGGAGGGGAAGGCCACCTTGAACATTAAGCACCTGTGCCGTTTAGTACTGATGGCATCAGAATGTGCCGTTACACAGCGTAATCCGCAGGAAAATCATCACACAGCAAAATCCCATCACATTTATTACACATCAAAATCCCCCAGCAAAATGATTTCACGTACAATTATTATGAAATCGGCTGCAAAAATGATCCAGCTTACACTCTTATAGTGCTGGATTAAGACCTACCGCATGGGGTTAACACAGAGTGCTGAATTAAGACATACTGTAAGGAATTAACACCTACAAAACTGAACCATCAGTGTATTATTCTACCTCATAGTACTGAATCCACACTAACAGTGCCAAATTAAGACCTACTACGTGGAATTAAGACCTAGTGCGTTCCATGAAGTCCAAATGGACAAAAATAAAATGTTGAGTATGTAGCATTACCAAAACCATTACCAGAGGCAACTTTACACACAGACACAAACCTAAATTGTAACATTCCTTACATTTATTTTCCTTATGGTACACATGTCATATATTGACACAATGTTGCAGTTATGGACATCTGCAGGAACCTGCACTGAGCGGTCATCCAACACTGAGCATGGCTGAGAGAACAAAAAGCACCCTACTGTAGTCACCTGGGACCAGAGGCTGGCGGAGGGGGGTTCTCTTAAACAGTTATCCCAGTGTTATTATACTGTAGGTTCAAACGAACATTCCCAGCCGCTACCATATAGCGAAGGTATGACACGCCCTGTTTAGATGCTGTTAAAGCATACTGTGCATTTCTCCTTGAACAATTGGTATTATGCAGTCACGTGGATAAAACAGCCACCGCATCAGAATAAGGAAGCCAGCTGGCTTAATGTGTGTGGTTTGGCGCAGGAGTCGGTGCCTAGAGAATGGAAATGAGCTACCGGAGCTTTATCTCCAAGAAACACACGGTCCACCTACACTGCACTGTGTAAATGGTGACGTATCGGGGGGGTAGATTTCCAGCCATTTGTCATCATAATCAGTCCTGCCAGAGAATAATACAGTGCTGACATATTGATAAATTCCCCAGGGAGGCAGTTGTGCAGTGCTGATCTCAACGCAATGAATATAATGAGCCTAAAAAAGGCAGAAAGGTGCGGAATATACAAGAAATTAAAGTTTAAAAACGGCTCCTTTTAATAACCCGTCGCCACTTGAAAAAGCATTGTTAGGCATGATCAGAATAAATTCAGGAGCTCGAGGAATAAGTGGAGTCAAGTAAAAGTGTGTGTATGTGAGAGAGAGTTCTGAATGTTTCTGTGTCCTGAAATAAATTGTACTGCAACATGGTCTTTTCAGGCCTATGGTCTAATTACCAAAGAAAAGGTAATTACAAAAAAACTGAAATGTTGAGAATGATGAGAATGATCAAAAGAACAAGAACAATGAACAAGAGAAAGACTCCCACTAATACTCACACACAGGCACACATATACACACTAAACAAAGCCAGTTACATACTGACACCAACAGCTATACACACAAGACCATAACAGTGCCGGTCCACACAGGCCCCAAAATCGGTCCAAGTGAAATCAGGTCATCAGATGCCTTTCCACAATCCACAGAGGAAGCCTTTCTTCAAGCAGCTACTAGTTTGTCTCCATGAAGCTTTTAAAACTAAAAAGTCCCAGATATTCCAGTTACATTACACGTGCCTTTGAAAAACCACTCCAATATTTAGCAGTATAGATTAAACATAAGCATAAGCCTTCATCTACAGTCAGTCATTGCAGAACTTATTGTTATCTGAAGGTATGGAGCACACAGAAAGAATCTGGAATTTCCCTTTGCATGCCTCGCCATCCTGTGACTGGCACCCGATGTGGTCCTGACCCCACCAGGCACACCTTCAGGTCCCCGCTGCCATGGGGAGACCGCATGGAAAGATTCCACTCCGCGATCTTACCTTTCTGCACTGGCTTGCCTTGTTATGTGCCTCTTCAGGCAGGGGTGACACATCTGAGGGAGAGAAGAGGTGGTGGAACAAAACAATTGGAATGGATTGTTGGTTTGTGTTAAGCATAGGGTGCAGAGCATGACAAACAGAGCGCTTAGCTCAGGGGAGATTTACGTTGAGCATGCTCTGGGGAGGCAGAAACATAAGCACAATTTACTGGGGTAAACCACCATTGATTTGATTTCAATAATGAGCTTGTGTGCAGAGGCAATTAATTCCCCCAAGGCTCAAAGCTTCTCAGTAAAGGAAAATTACAACATCTCCAATTAGACTGATTAACCCACTTTAACGTGGTTGTAGTGTAGCACAGAAACACTTTTGTGGGAGATTTCTTCAGTTAATTATTTAGACAATGTGAGGGCAAACTCTTCCAATAATCATCTTTTATGGGTATACATATTTCTAAACTGGCTCAGTAATACATAATTCTGATCAGATTTCAAATCTATACAGGGGTCTATAAATAAGTGTGGAGTGTTGTGTTTTTAATGGATCATCATTATGTCACTCATACTCATGTTCTCGTAAGATAAGCAGCATGAGGTTCATTAGTTCCAGTCATAGCTAAAGAGGGCCAGCCTGACTGACTGACTCTCTGATCAAACCCTTTGTGCCAGGTGCCATAGCTGGACGACACAGCACTCCACTCAGACTTACCTCACATCTGTTCATAAAGCAAAATCTAGTCCTTTGACAAGAATTTATTAACATCTAGAACTTATTGATATCATATTTATCAATCTAAGGCTCTGGAAGAGTAGAATAAAAGCTTGTGCTGTCTGCTGCTACTTGCCATCTAAGTATACAATGGTTGAAATGTTCACTAGCTGATAATGTAGATTTTGGGCAATTGTGTTTAAAACAGCCTCTGAAGTCCTACCTGAAGATACCAGCTGTGTGTGGGGGCTTTGGCTGAGTGGCAGAAGTGGGCAGTAGGGGACGCTGGAATCGCAGTCTGGCCAGATTTTGCTCTGCTCATCGGGTTCCTCTCGCCGGACAACCAGCTGGAGGCTCTGCTGGCCGAAGGAGGTCTGCATAAGGCCCAGGTCCAGAGTGGACATGCTCAGCCCATTCACAGCCAGGATCTCATCTCCCTCCCGCAGTCCTGTGCACAGCAACACAGCCAGCTCGTACAACCAATCAAAGGTCAGCATCCAAACCCACATGCTTAATAAATCGAACCTCACAGCCAGCTAATCTAATCTGGTGTGTGTCATCATATAATTCATTGTTTGCCTGTAATGTAAATAATCATCATTTCATAGCAAAGTCAATATTATCATTTGTCAACAGGAATATTGTAGCCTCACTGTACACTGGATTATTGAAATGAATTACCCTCGATGAATGCCAGGCTCCCAGAATGCACCTCACTCACGTAGATGTGAGTTCTCCTCATGCCATCTACGTGGCCTGTCACAAAGAACCCTGGACACAATGTACGAAATGAGGGAAAAGTAAGAACCTTATCTACCATTCCCTGCTCATTAGGGCCACAACATGACAGACACAGTGTTTTTCCATAGTCTGCCATATTTGAGTTAAATCAACTGCCAATTGTGATCCACCCAAACCAGACCTGAATCTGTGGTTTCAAATGTGTGGACCTCCAGGCCTGGGACACCTCCACAGACAAGGAACTCTGGGTAATTTAACAGAAAAATGCACATATAATACACATACTGCATCTCACCAAAATCAGTGTCTGGGCCTGGTCGTGACATGTTGAAGCTGAGCAAGTCAAGAGGGCGAACCTCGAGCTCATCATACACCTGTTTGGAAGGCGGAGACACAAAGTGGAATAACACGCAGTGACCACTTCACAGCTGTGGTCTAGGCTACAATATACAGTACAGCAGGGTACGTTATTTTCTCACCAGGTCTCTAAGCAAGTCAGAGGGAGCCGGTGTGCTCGTCTCCACAGCCTCACCCGAGCACCTCTTCACACGCAGGCAGTGTATCATCGGGTCCAGCTGCCTGTCCTGGAGCACCACACCCAGAAATACATCACAGCTTCACCAAAGCAACTAGACCTTACTGCCAGTGTTTTTAAGAGCAAGGCTGTCAACCAGGATCTTTAATATTCTGTATTGAAGAATAAATGGTAACTAATGTGGAGACTTCGATTTATCGTCAGCTTTAAGACAGCTCGCTCTTTCATTTCCACTCCTTTCGTGAGGTCTTCGCCAACCTCAGTAAAGCAGGAAGAAAGAAAAGTGCTGATTTAGCAACAGCGGGGTCTTTCACAAGGTCTCGGAGTATGGGAAGTTGTGTGAGGTAGGGTTAATGGGTTACCTTGCAAGCCAAAGAGAGAATGTCAGCCACTAGGAAATCCTGCTTTACAGGAATCCTGACAGTCTCATCGTCAAGCATGTACACGGTCAGCAGGCTCTCTGTGCCGCAGTCCCAAGAATGACCATCGGGTGGCGCTGTAGAATGCAGTTTGCCAAAACTGTCCAGTCTCTGCTGGAAATGAAACGAAACAAAGAGGAATAAAAAGTGCTTTCATAATATCCATCTGCTTACTGTTAATGGAATATTTAAATGTGTTATTATCTAAGACTTTAATTCCTCTGTAATTGCCTTTACTGAACCAGAATGTTTCCTGTAAAAAAAAAAAAAAACTACTGCCAAAAAGTAAAAAAAATTTTTTTTAAATAAAACAAATAAATAAATAAATAAATATTTTATATATAAAAGTAAAACTTTCACTGTGTAAATGCAAAAAGTCACACTATCCTAACTGAATCTCCATGGGAAAACTGCACCGGGTTGGGGATTCACTGACAATAGTGATGAAATGAAGCCCCTCCCCCACCTCTGCCGAAGGTCCTCTCATACTGCCTGCCTATTTGCAAAGCATAGTGTCAACAGATCAGCGGGCTGTTGGGACAGCTGTATAAGCCCAGACTCCCGAGAACAGAGCACACCCCCCCCCACCCTCAGCAACCCAGGCCTCTCCACCCCTTCAGGGGATTAAAGAGAGTGAGAAACGCCCGTCCAACAGTGGGGCTGGCACCTGTGTCTGGCCAAAAGACATGGAGGAAAGTGAAGACGTGACGTGCGGTACCTCCGAGCAGCTCGGAGTGGGCGGATGGCAGAGAGGTCCAGGGGGGTGTCCCTCAAATATCTGCAACATGGAAACACACACAAACACAAGCACGCGCACAAACACAAATGCAGTCACGTATGAGAATGTATTCATGGTCCCTGCTCAAAAAAGCAGCACGGCTTCTATCTTTGCATCTAATTAGAAACCACATTCCCGAGTCAACCGCTTAGATACTATTCTAATCCCAGATTGGAACAGAGATGGCCTCTGAGGTTTGGTAGGAAACGATCAAAGTTCTGAGTTATGCTGTAATTACAGCTCAGTGTGGGCGGGCTAATGCGGTAGCCTTCATCAGCACGCCGGGCAAATGCCACTGGCTCCCCTAGACACCCATCTGTCCCTCCCCCACAGACACCCGTCTGCGGCAGCTCTCCACAGCACCACAAGGAGAGACCCACTAATACCACACAGCTTTTACACACCAGCAGCAACTTGGCTAGCGAACAAATTTCACTTACGCCAACTCACCACAACCATCTCAGTCTTCGCTAGCTTCTCCTACACCCCAGACCCGTGAACCTCTACGGAAGAATACAAGCACACTCTTTTCCAGTCTCCTTTGTCTACAGATAGTGTGATTTCCAGAACCCTTCTGCTTCCCTCCTATTCTCCATCTTGCAGCAATTAGTCACATGTGGATTACGGTAAGGCCCTGTTGGAGGGGTCTGCCATTAGGGCTCGTCTGGCTGAGATTAGGCTTCTCTGGGGCATTAACAGGCTGGTGGATCAAGGCGGTTGTCTCGGATCGCATTCCAGGCAGAGAGAAAATCATGTGTGTGGAGGGAATACCGAGTCCCATCGCGTAGCAGCCCTGTGCGCTCTGGTGCTTTCTGCCCTGCACTGTCTAGTGCTGGCGAGCGGCACACGGGGGGCTTCTGCACCCTGCGGTTTTACATTCTTGTCTGTTTAAAGACAGGGCCTTTCTGACAAATAAAGGAAGGCCTTTAATCATTCTCTTAAAAAAACAGAAATTAAGAACACATTAACAATAAACACAGTTTGTCAGTGATAATAAAGAAGAAACAATGCTTCAGCCCAGTGCTGCCCAGTCCACAAGCCCTCAGACACGCATGCCCAAGGGCAAAATGTGAAAACTGCATTCCAGGAAACAGGGGTTTAGAGGACATTTATAAAGTAGGGTACTCTGTTTCAAACAGAGGGGCTTTAGAAATGTGTCACTGGTGAAGGTTCAGGCAGCCTTTCAGAGAGCTGTTTACACAGGAGATAAAAAGACACAACGGCCAAGGTGAGTGTGCCAAACGCTGCCCAAAGCATTCCGCTGTAAAGAGCTGGTGATGCTGAGAATTATCAATGTTATCGTGCTTTCAAGGTCGTAACATTCACTGCGCTTCTCGGTATGGTATTAATTTTAACTTTAAATTAAATTCAATTTATGAGGGTGATAAGAAAAAAAATTGTCATCTAAAATGGGGGTACATGTATATATGTGTGTGTGTGCGTGCGTGTGTGTGCGAGCGTGGGTATTTAACGCTTATACCAACATACCTGGGACAGAGACTGTCTCTTTTCGCTGTCGTGTCTGCTCAGGCTGTCCAGACCCTTCTGAGAGGAGAAGATTCCCCGCCTGGTCCTCATGCCTCGAGACTGGGAGCGCCAGCGCCTCTTCAGAGTAGCCTCAGCACGAGTGCACATCTGTGAACACACGCACACAAGAATATACTTTTAGAGCACTTAGAACATACCCTTCTCAACAGATTGAGGAAAAAAAATATAAGATAAAAAAATTTGATTATTATTTTCAATGGGAACATTATTCTATACAGACTGTGGACTCAATAAACTTGCTTGAGTTATTAAGTAAATTTACGCTGGTTCACAGAGTTTTTCCACACACCAGGGCATGGAAAGATGAGACAGAGAAAATTCCGAGGCGGCTGAGCGCCATCTTGGACGGGCGTCCCGCGACAGCCAGCAGGTTCTTGGGATTGGGCGTCTCAGTGCCCTGCAGACTGGCCAGGTAGCAGCGTATGCGGAACAGTTCTACGTTGAACTTCTCCAGATTCTGCTCCCACTGCTGGATCTGCACACAGTGGGTGAGAGCAGCACCCTCAGTGCCTCGTTAAAGAGACCCCCTGCCATTTTATTACCACCTCACTGCTCCCTCACCTGCCCAAACGCACACTTGTGATGAATACACACACTCAGTCTGCGTGTATACACTGTAAATCAGGGGGATTCTGTCTCCAGCCTGTCCACATTTTTGATCTATTCCAGATTCCAGTGTGTTTGAGCAGGACGATTTAGAAGCGTAAAGTCTTGGCATTGTTTTTCAACTGCCTGGGGCGCAGAAGGGCAATTTTGAGAGTGGTTTCTTATAAATAGCTTCATTTTTAGAGCTAATTTAGCTATTCATTAGCAGATTTGAGTGGCTACCTGGGCCATTTTGGCTGTCATCCCACTCCAGCTCACCTTAGCTTAACCATGGAAAACAACATGGCCATGTTCCCATAGATTATGTCATTAGTCTAAACTCTCTTTACAAAAATCTAAACTCCATCAGGAGAAGGGATACATTCAGTCCTTTTACACTGTATGACACCTGTTGTAATTGCATATGTAAAATACGACTTCTTGTAGTAGCAGTAATTTATAAATAGATTGTACTCTTAAAATAGCCATTAAATCATACATTCATATAATTAATATTAATTCATGTAATATCATTACACTTCTCATTATGATAGTAATCAAAAATTTACTTCCACCGACATAAAAGATACTCATATTGACATCAATGTTTTTTCTGCAAGAAACATTTCCCTTACACACACACACACACACACACACACACACACACACACACACACACACACACACACACACACACACACACACACACTAGTTCATTGTGCCAAGCTGTAAGTCTTTACTGAAGTCAAAGTGGTAACTTCCCACCTGGCTCTCGACCGCCTTCCTGTTCTTCTGGTCGCTAATGACAGACAGCTGCAGCTCTGCCATCTTCTTCATCTTGCCATCCATGTCGATCTTCTGCAGCAAGGCTCTGCTCTGGTTCCTCAGCAGCCGCACTGTGTCCTCCCTGCCCTGACGCTTGGCCACGTGGGACGCGCAGGCTGAGTGGATGGCCGTCACCCAGTTCTCCACGTCCGTCTGGTTCGCAGCCTATGGGTGGTGTGTGGGTGAGTGAGGCAGCACAGACAGGTGTGTTATGCACAACCGGCTACGTTACGACTGTCCCCCTTTCAAAAGCACCCACTCAGCATGAAGACTCCATGGAAACCCCTTGGGTTATAACTTGAAGTGTGGTGTGGCAAAACTGATCTTTATGGTTCTATATGGAGGAGGCAGCAGTGGTGTGATTTGTTGCTGATAAATCTAATTTACCAGGGCATCATCTGATCATAGTAGAGCAGAAGAAGCAGGGAGGAAGCTCTTAACACAACTTAATCCTGAGGTTTTCTCCTCTTCACTTTGACAAAGTGGGGTCATACAGTGGACAATAAACAATAAACAAACCTGGACATGTAACCCTCCAGCCAAATTCTCACCAGAGTGCACAGTTTACCAAGATGCAATTATGAAACAGTTCTGTCAGGGAACATTATGGCAATGTGGAAACATTATGTAGACCAACGTAGTCATTATGAGCTAGAGCAAAACAAATAAAATTCTGAGAAAAAAAAAAAAAAATTCTGAAAAAACATTCTGAAGCATAATGTGGTTTCTGAATATATTGCTGTTACAAGTTAGCAGACAGCAACTCTGAATGATATATAACACCAAATACTTCATACTCTGTGGTATGTGTTGAATGAAAAAACACAATCAAACAATCAAAACAATCAAAAGAGTTTGAAAATTTGGTTTATATCTTGCTGTATGTGACAGGTCAAGTGCAGCGTTAAAAATCTGGCATTGATTGGATTCAGACCTGAAACAGGTAGACATCTCCAAAAGCGTTGCTCAAACAGAAGACGTATTCCTTCTTTGGGTGTTCGGGGACAGCCTGCACGATGCTGTCCTCTGCCAGCAGGGCGTAGCGTGGGATGGTCTCCTGCTCCAGACAGCCCTTGCTATTGGCTTCACTCAACAGTAACATGCAGCCTGTTGGACCACGGCAGAGAGTTTTACGGGAAACTAAAAGCATCAGTGACAGCCTGGTTGTGCTCTGTTCTGGTGCTAAACCATGACTGGCATGACCTCCAACCTTAATAAGAACTCAGAATAGAGTGATTTATCCTCAGTTATCAGCACTATGTCCATGGCATTGCGTACAACAGAGAGGAGTTATTCAACTGAGAATTTGGTGTCTACACGTTTTGGAGCCAGACCAGTGGGGACGGATAAAATGGTACAGTCATTAATGAACAGCTGAGCTGCAGTGAGGCGGAGCTCAAGCTTACCTTTGAGTGTGACCCAGTACTGCCTCCACCTGCGGCGTGCCACCAACTCCAGCTTGCGGTCCTTATGAAGGCTGATAAGGGGCTTGAAGGCCAGCCACCCTGCCCTGCGCACCACCCCTTGTTCTTTCTCGAACAGAAGGTCCATCTGCTCCAGGGAGCCCAGAGAGCTGCTGCTGCTCTCGCCCACATCGCCGCCAACCTCCCACGCCTGGAGGGCGTCAGCCACACCTCCTCCGTCGCTGCCTGCCTCCAGCTCCTGCATGAAGTTCTTGTAGATGTTCTGCCGGACGGTGGCACTCTGGCCCCGCTGGGCATATGGGTCGGTCAAGGAGCAGGACGACTGCATCTGGTTGGACGCCAGAGTCCACCAAGGGCTGACGGAGTCTCCCGCCAGGCCGTCCACCCCGCTGATAAAGGCCTCAGAGGCTTCTAGGGTGCTGGGGTCCTGAGAGACAGGGGCATTCATGTAGAAACATACTGTGAAACAATCACTGGAGTGCTAAATAGGTGCATAAATGTTAACACACACTTGCAGTACAAGGCAAGAGCTGCACCAAATGCCAGTTTACACTTTCTGCTGCTGGAACAAAATGAATAAGGGAGCAAACAAAACACTGGTAAGTACACAGTGATTTACAACAAAAGCCGGAAAAAAATGCATGACTATAAATGCCAGTGTTGTCTACATAAATCAAGAGGGCCTGGACTTTAACAAGGAGCAAAGTATGCAACTCTAATAATACTCTGGCAAGTGTAACCGCCTTGCGGAAATTTGCCTGAAATTAATCTTGTGACTTCAGAAAAGTGATCCACACCCATGCAGAAGAGTCTCAGCTTGTGCCAAAATCACACACAGACCTGAATCACTCGGTGCCCCACACGGATCTGATACCATTAACACAGGTGTGCAGGGTGCGACCGTGTTATGCAGAAGCAGACAAACGCAGAGGCTGTTTTGAGTCTGCCCGCATCTGCCTCACGCAGCACCCCCATCCCCACCCCCACCCCTCCCCTCACCTGCAACCTCCGCTTCTTCCTGCTCAGGCTTCCCGTCCAGTCGCCAAGACGGCGGATGCGGCTCTTGAGCGAGCCTTTCCTGGTGTCGCCGTCGGGGACAGACTTTCTGCAGGGCAGGGTGAGCGAGGAGAACGCCCAGGTGTCCGGGCTCTGCTCCTGAGAGGGCGCGTCCAGGTGCTCGGGCTTGGGAATGTCCTGGTCTTGAGCTGCAGGGAAGATGTCATGGGTGGGAAAAGGCACACTCAGCTTCGGGTGGGTGCACAGGTCGGTAACGGAGCTCAGCTCGAAGTCCTTCTGCTCCAGTGGGAGCAGGACCAAGTCGCAGATGCCGCTGTCCTCATCGGTTAGCCCGGTGGTGTTGCAGCTGTTGGTGCTGCAGCCATTTCCAGTGCACTGGCTGGCGCTCAGCCCGGCCTGGCAAAGGAGCTGGCTCACCTGGCCCTCCATCGGGGCCGGAGAGCCACCCACGTCCTCGGTCTGGGTGGAGGAGAGCGTGGTGTAGCCGCTGCTGTCATCTGAAGGCTGGCCAGGGGTGAAGACGCTGTCACAGAGCTCCATGCTGGGGCCCCACGGGGAATCGTACCAGGAGGCCTCGGAGCTGAGAGAGCTGCCCTTACTGTCCCGCAGCGTGGAGTCGGAGGTCCCCGTAGCGCGGCCGGCCAGAGGGAGCTGGTCGTCCATCTCTCGCCTGCCAGTCGTGAACTCCACCCTCAGGCTGCCGTCTTCACTGAAGAGCACCTTGGGACTGCTCCTGTTCTGAAGAGGCTCTGAGGAGGAGTTCTGCACCGTAGGAGAGGGGCCACAACCCTCGTCCTGTCGGCTGTATCCAGCATAGCAGCCGGTCCCCTGGGCCGTGAGTGGCTCATGGTCCCGCTCGCTGCAACGAAGGGACCCAGGATGCTGCTTATTGCTAATGTACTCGTAGTGGCAGGAGACGTAAGGCTGGTTGCTTTTGTGCTGGGACAAGCCACTTCGGGACGGCCAGCGGGCCTTGTAGCCTGGTGCCCCACCTGTGCTCCTCCACCAGCTGTGGGGTGAGAGGACCGCTTCTCTGGAGGGGTGCAGCTTCAGTGAGCATGCCCGCGGCTTGCCTGGGAGGGTGAGGCCGCTCTGCTGGCTGTCTGTATTTCCCATTCTCGTCTGGACGGCCCAAAAGAAAGACAATGTTTATCAGTATTAAAGAGCTGGAACTAATCCAGATGTGATTCTCTTTTTTTGCATTTTCTCACGCATACACACACACACACACACACACACAGACACACAAACACACGTGTTTAAGAGTACATAATACATAAGTAACAAGTTTCCTTTGCCAGCTGTATTACCAGTCCTCAGGACAAACCAAAATAATTCTTCATATTCCGTATAGTTATAATTTGTCCTCTTTAGAATGACGCTGCTCGTGTTACTGTTCCCTGTACACCTCCACCTTGTTGCTCCTGTGTGCTGCTGTGGAGTTCCAATGGATCTGATCCCTCTCACGCTCTCTCTCCCGCTTCGTCTTTCTCTCTCCCAGATGTTCTGCGCTCTCGTTTGCTCATCTGTGGGAGAACAGAGGGGGAGGGCTGTGCGTCAAAAAACAGCCAGTCCTTGTATGTGCGCTGTGCGGCAAGAACCCCCACCCCACATTTAAACGGCTCTTTTGCTTTCCTATGGCTTCCACGCATTCCCTGACAGACACAATATTATACAAGGGCAGGCTTTATACTGTCACTCATTTTCAGGTGTCTATAACCATAATGGCTTCAAGGTAAGAGAATGCTTCCGAACACGCCACATGAATGAAGCGCTCATGAAAATAGTTGACATTGTTTTTGTTTTGGTCTACGTGACTGAAGTCCTTTTTCCTAAGGGGCTGTTATGTGCGACTGGAAGAATTCTCTTTCTGTCTACTGGGGAGTTCTCATATCCTGTGAAGGCCAGTGACAGTTTTTTTTTTGTGACAGTTTTCTTTTTTAGGGGGGGGGGGGGGGGTGTTGGATCAGCTGCAGCTAGGCATATCACCCATCCTGCCTTAGGCTCAAATCGCACCACCCTTTTATGACCTTTGACATCGTGATGACTTCTCTTGAAAGGACACGTCTAGAGCTGAATACAGCTGCTGTGCATACACCGCAAGTGCTCAGTGGCAGGCAGGCCGCTGGTTAGTGGCAGGCTGAATGGAGCAGGGGGCTGGATCGCAGCAGCCGGCAGTGTGATGCGATGAATGCGGGGACCTTTTCAGAAGACAGCCAATGAGGCGGACCGGTTTCAGACATGGGGTCGCAGAGAGGCAGAACAAGAGCATTATGGGACGCCTGCCCCTTCACTCTCCGGCGAGACGGTCTGAATGACGTGAATGGCAGGGTTTCACTCTGTGGGTCTTTTTGTGTGTTGGCTCCACTGGCCATCTGCTGCCTTATAGAGGAGTTCAGTCACCTCCGAACCCCCAACTCAGAGTTTCCTAAACACCATATTGCAGACCCCATCTGATGGGTCAAATGCACTTGTTGAACTTCTGTATTAGTGTGTATAGGAATTCCATCGGCTCTTGATATTTACAGACTTTAATATCAAGACCATCTGTAGCATATGTGGGGATTGTTATTAAACCACAAAACCTACAGAGGTCCACAGACTTAACTGTGTTTTTCTGAGAACATTAAATAAATCCACCAACTATAATAGCTGAATGGCAGTTTTATCTTGGAAGTGGATTTTCCTTAAGCTGTTAAGTTTACCTTTCTATAGCATGGATGGAAATATCCAGAAGGAAAATATAAAATATTAGTTAGTATCTGGAAAAAACAAATTTGGTGTGATTTTATTGGAGCTGGGGTAGCGATGCATCTGCACATGGCTGCACAGAGTGGTAAAGGAAGAAGATATAAAGACAGGAAAACTCTCATCTTTCATTCATACACACAGAAAGAACCACTCTAAACATATTCCCACTCATATGGTATGTGTACGCAAAGAAGTGTGCACGTACAAACAGTGCATGATAATGGGCTCGGGCAGGCCTGCAAAGTGAGCTAATAATGAACGTATGTATTTTTCTCCTGGGCAGCGGTGGCTGGAGCTCTGAGGACAGCATTTTTGGTGGCGGTGGTGGGGGCTGCAACTGTGGTTATGGCAGCACGTCGCCTGGGAAACATCATGACTAGGCCCCTTGTTTGGACCGGCATACCACAACTTCCAGCTCCTCAGGCAGACTGCCGCACCGCTGCCCGTGCCCAGAGTGAGGCAGGGAAAAAAGCGGGAATAAAAGCCACGAACAATGGAGAGAGGTTGTTGCTGGGACCAAAGTGTCGAGGTATGATCACATGCTAAAAGTGGAGCTTTTAGAGCAAAGCAGACTGAAAGAACCAAGCAGTGCTACGCACTTCATCTTCAGCGTAATGGTACCCATTTGACTTTTAGCATTATCCACCAAGCAACATAACACATACCTAATATTTTCCCGTTTGCTTTTGGCTTACCAGTTTGTTTACTTGAAAGCTATACCTCGTGATGTGATGGAACTAAAGAAGGGCAAAGCACTGCCTGGAGCCGCCATAAAGGTTGAAACTAGCCAGACCATCAGCACAGCTAACCACAACAGCACTGGAGTCAGCAAGGCACATCCAGTTGCCAAAAAACATTTTCTCCACCGCTGGCTTTAGTTTGTGGTGAGATGAAATAATGTTCAAACGTCGCCAAAGACGGAGCGCACGGGCTACATGTTTCAGAGGCACAAGAGCTACACAATGTCCCGTCAGGCTGAGCTACTCTGAAGTGGATGTGGTCACCATTACTTCAGAGTTCACAGGATTTGGTATAGTTTAACTTTGCAGTGATTTGAAACTAAACAAACTTTAAAATAGAAAAAAAGAGACAGAGGGAACATTCGGTCGGGAGGTCGACCAACACGAGTGCTGATCCCGTTCGATCCCAACATATCAGGGCAGGAAAGCTGTTGCATGCGTCAAAGGACAATCCGGAGAGGAAGGAAAGAGCTCCACGGCCAAGGTGGCCAGCTCTGGCTTGCAGGAAGAACCGGGATGGGGGCTGGATTTCCAGGCTGGGGGAGGAGTCCCCGTAGTCCGAGCCTCTTCCCATGGGAAAAAGGCTGTGATAAGGCAGGTCTGGAGTCAGGGGAGCAGCAGTGGCTACACAGGAAGCTGAGCTGGCCCCATTTCCTCTCGCTGCCTGAGAGGAGCCCTAATGCTTCGCTGTGGACAGAAGGGTGGAGCTTGGCTTTCTCCAGGTGGGGAGCAGAACAGTTCTGGGTGTGTCCACACAGCTGCTTCCCTGCAGTGCTATGAACTTTTTCCCTTTGTAAACATGACCACACTAGCGCTAGCACCTTGAAAGGCCTTTTTGTTCCTCTTTGTAACCAGTACATGAAATGCTTGGTCTACAATTTAAGGTAGTACGCTTGACTAAAAATATGGTGGTTACCGTCTCTGGGATGCCTGGATGCCGGCTGTTCAAACACGGTTATGTCAGATCACCTTACTTGTAAATATATTTCATTTGGAAGGGAATCTTCAATCTGCATTTATTAAATATCAAATGTAAATAAGCCTGCTGTAATGACCAGTGAGTCAGTTAGGTATGGATGCCATGGAAAGCATCAAAATATGCCTTGTGTTATTGAACTCAATAAATTCAATTACTATTCCTCCCTCTAACTGTTTTTTTTTTTTTTCTGGGTTGGCATCAAACCTAAAAAGCATAGTTAGTGTATTGAATTACTACAATCATGTGAGAAATTCTGTTCTTAAACGTAACAAAACCAAACTTAGTCATTACAGTTTTTGAAAGATTTCCCCTTCCTCAACAAAAAGACACTCTCTTATCCTGCTTATCCTCTTATCCTGAAGAGAGCGGTGTTGAGGCACAATGCCAGGGCCAGCGCCAGCGTCTGGCACGGGCCAGGCTATTTAGCCTGTAGATGCCAGTGCACTATACAGGCCCGCTGAGCCAGCACCCATCCATCACTGCCAGCTGAGATAAAACACCAAGCATAAAGGTCATAGGGCAGCACCACTGTGCGTGGTGCTCTCGGCCTACAGAGCGTTGTTGTGCATCCAGCTGGCATGGGCTGCTGCTCTGGAGAAGAACCACACACGATCGCAGCTGCACCCAAAGGACGGAGGAGATATGACGTCGACTTTTCAGTTCATTCTTGATTTTTCAGTTAATTTGGGAAAAAGCAAACATTGATTACCAGCCATTTCCAGCACAACCAGAAAGCTATTGAAACAGTGATTTAATCTCAGTTAAATATTTCCACTATTAATAGATAGCAACAGTGAAGTGCAGTTAGCTTGTCCATGGCTTTTTTAACACCTGGCTCCTACAGGTACGTCCACATATATCTGCTGGCCTCTAATGGGCAGAATACTGTGCTCATTGCTAAGCCTGTGTAAACAAACCAATACCACATACAAACTGCACACATTTACTTATACACGCATATGCAAACACACTAGCTCACTATGCTAAAATGTTTTACTTTTTTTGTGTGAAATGTTGCAATTGGATGTATAAAAACAATGCTTACAAGTGCTGTGTGTATTAAAAGTAGGAAGCACAGTTGCATAATACCTGATAAAATCAGTCCTAAAGGTCAACTATGTCTGCCCACTAAAGAAGGAATGTAAAAAGCTTAAATGTAAAATGTAGAATCAACTTTAGAAAAATAAATAAATCCAACCCACCAAAAACAGCCAGACCACATCCACCAATTGTGCCATCTATGTTGACTGTGCACTGTAGAATCCAGACCATAAACAGACTAGTGCATGAACAGACGCGCTCCCAACATGGAGACCGCAGGCCTGCAGATGATCTCAATGTGAGAAAACAGAGAGGCCTGCTGCAGTTCTTTGTGCTTGATCAGCTATGAACAATACCCCGACACACTTTGAGAAGACAAAAGCAAACAGCCTGGCTCATAACAAACCAAGAGCGTGAAAGCCAGCTAGGGAATTCTGCCGACATTCTCTTTAGGCAAGAACCTGACAAATCTCACTATCCCTCCCTGCTTCTCTCTCTCTCTCTCTCTCTCTCTCTCTCTCTCTCTCTCTCTCTCTCTCTCTCTCTCTCTCTCTCTCTCTCTCTCTCTCTCTCTCTCTCTCTCTCTCTCTCTCTCTCTCTCTCTCTCTCTCTCACACACACACAAAAACCTGGTCATTTACTGCTCTTTAATCCTTTCCTTCCATTTGTCATTAACCAATCAGATGAGAAAGTTTTGCTTGAAATTGTGACACAGGATCCAAAGAAGGGAACCCGACTCTTCCTGACTGTCTGCTTAAGGCACTGTCAAACTATTCTGAAAAATGGCCGCGGGTCACCATTTTATGAGCGTTATATAATTTCTCTGCCAGTGGTGAAGGTAATGAACACGGTCTAATAACAGTATAATGTGGGCAAAGCCCTCCGAAGCCCTGAGAACATCATGACATGCTACAGAGAGGACTACACCATTCCTTTTCTCCCTCTCTCTGGCAATATAAACTGTGTGTGCAACAGGAACATGTAAAATTATTGAATTTGTAAACACACCCAGGCTCGACCCTGTCCATCCTCCAATCCAGTTCTCACTTGAAGTTGGTGCTGTTTTGAAAAAGTCACTTCCTGCCCTAGGGTGTCTCCTCTAGCTCAGAGGAACATGTTAGCAGGAGAGAAACAGACACGAACACAGCCTCACCACTCTTACATAACCACAAAAAAACCAAAAACAACAAAAAAAACCTAACTTTGGTTGAGTCCCACAAAAACTGATCTCACAAGGAGGAATTTAAGAGCCATGTTCCTTATGCAACATTGTGAGTGGCAGGCATGCACAGGACCATAAAACATGCTCCCATAAAGACCCAGATTGAGCAATGTCTAGAAGTGCTACCATATTAGTTTACACACACACTGTTTAAACGGTTTCCTACAACAGCTCATCTAAGAGATGAAACACTGAGAAAATTCAACACAGGGTTTGTGTGTTTGAGTACACGCATCTCAAGCAGATGCAATGCCAACCAAGCCAACGTGTGTGTATACTTTTAATGCACAGACAGTGCTGATGAAAGAGCACCACAGGTCTCTCTCTCTCTCTCTTATGGGAACAACAGAGAAATAAAATGGGGAAACGGAGGATGATGTGCAATTAAACACAGCTGTGGCACAAGGCCTCTCATTATCCAAGGGAAATGCCTGGGAAAAAACAAGGATGATGTCATTAGGAGGTTATTGTGAAAAAAAAAGTGTGTATTAAGAGCGGTTTATTCTACTGCAATAGTCACTCCGGAAGCAACAGGAAGACGTTCCCATCTGCGCCTCTCCTTGGCACCAATGAGACTTCACTCTGAACAAAGCCAGCAATTAAAATGGCGTCAATTTTCCAACTTGGTTCTCTGCACTGAGGGAAAAAAAGAGAAGGCTACATTTTCTGCGTTCTGTAGTGGCAAAGCACCAATAGTCATATACCTTTAGCTCAAATAAAAAAACAAACATTACCTTTGTACAGAACATAAAATAAGATGCATGGAGAATAAAAACGCTCCAAATAAAAAGTACATGAGTAAATGTGCACCAGAACTAAGCATTTGGACATTAAGACTAACATACCCAGCTTGTTACTGGAAGAATTGGGTAAAATGATATATAAACTTAGGACAAAACCGACTTTGGTACAAACATATCCAAAGCTAAACTAATGTTTCTTTTAAAAATGTGTAAAGTCTGAAGATGACAGGACAACCTACTGAGTTAGAAGTGGAAACATAGCGCTTAAGGTGTCAAAAGACCAACAGTGTCACGCGAACATGCGGCCAACGAACACCACACAGGGCAGTTCCGTGGCCTGGTACAAACCAGCACGGGATGCTGATAAGAATAAATTTACAGTAAAAAGACAGAGCAGGAGTCCTCAGATGGGGCCCGGTTTCCAGTGCGGCAGCACCGCAGCATGCATTTTTTCCACACATGACGAAACGAACAGCCCAGCGCCCAGACCATCGGCTACCCAGTCACTCAGCTGCGGTTCAATCAAAGCCATGTAAAGGAGTCTTAGAGATACTAACCAAATTACATCTGTGGTCATTTTGTAACCCTTATTCTCATGTACTACATGTTTAAGGTTTTCTCTTTCCATAGAACTTATGCCCATGCACGAGACAGTTAAACTCTGACAGTGGATTATACGGACAAGCATGAAGGCCAACCGTGTACTGGCTGCCTTTAACATGATGACTAAAATGGTAGAAGGAAAATTCCTGCTGATGTTGTATATTATTAAGACTGAAATTAAGACGGAGTAAGTGCTTTAGGATACTGTGGCAGTCTTAGAGAGGAAAATAAATGTATTTAATAAGAGTAACACTATTTAAAAGCCTATAGTCTCCTACCAAGGCACAGTAGCACCTTTTGAATGAATGTAGACCCAGAGCTAAATCCAGACCTATGACTCGTCACATCGAGCTGAATCCAAATGTGCTTTTCCACACGTTTTTAAAAAAAAAGTGGGGGGGGGGGGGGTGCATGTAGGTTTGTCAAGGCCAACACTGGATGTATTTATTTTGGGAAAGGTCTGCACCCAGACAGAACCCTTCCCTTCCTCTGCGGCTGGGATTTCAGCAGGCACACACCGATGCTCAATGGCTCCTTGCATTCTAAACCTGTGGGTTTCCAGCTGAGCTGGGAGCACGTGCCAGGGCTGGGCTGGGTTTCCCGCACTCACTCAGGTGTGAATGTGAGAGGCAGTGGAGCGGGGTTGGATGGGTTGGGGATGCTCGTATAGCCAGTGGGCTCAGTGTTTCAGTTGCAGCTTAACATAATATTAAGAAAAGGGAATGTTAAAGACCAGCATGGGATTAGTATATAATTCAGTAGTGAAAGCAGTGAGTAATCTTTCAGTCTTGACAGGCCAAATGATCAGCACATAGCCAGTAAAATATGACACATGAAAAATATAAAAATACGACATATGGAAGCTTTATTAGTGCTTAAACTCTTCGGACACCCTAAATAGATGGTTATCAGAAAACTGTAGTCAACAATTTAACCAGCTTGATGAAAAATGGATCGACTAAATCTCATAAGCCTAAAAGTATATCTAAGCATAAATATAAATAAAAACAATCAATTTGAATGTCTACCCTAGTGAGACTTTGGTGTTGTAGGCCACAGGATTCTGGTGTGAATAATTGAGCTGAGTTTGCCTAAAATAAACTGTGAAGATGTTATCCCAGGCCCCTCCTCATCTCTGCTGGTGCCCAGTCCATGCTGCCTTTGGGGGAATCACACGGTTCCACTGGGCCCCAGCAAGCAGGTTAATGTTGTATTTGAACCAGGCTTAAAAAAACAACTGAATGTGAGGAGCACTAAAGTCATATCACATTCCTCCATCAGAAAAAATGCAGCCATTTGCACATGAAAATGGAGGTTAATTAGGTAGAAAATCCACCACAAATTCCACACGCCAGTTCAGACAGTTGAAAACAGAGGGTCCTTCTACGTTTGCCCACAAAAGAAGGCACTTCTGAAACTGGATTGGAAATGTAGCCAGGCAATGGTCCAGCAGTGATCAACACAGGGAAAAATCAAAGCAGGAGACTGATGATGCCAAGTCTTCTCTCACTCTCAATCTCTCCGTCTTCCTCTCCATGTATCTCTCTCTATCTCCATGTCTCTGTTTTTCTAGTATTAGGCATGACCATAAAAATGAGCCCTAAAACCTGCCTTTAGAAGTGAGCGATGACAGACATACATACCCATAGTTTAAGAGCAATGGGGATGAGAATATGAGTTGGGAATATAATATCATATCAATTATATCTCTAAGGCCAGTAAGCAACATTCCGAATGAACTCTGCCCCTCTGAAAAAGGTCTATGAAAAGACAGGAAAATTACTTGAAAATGACTTTACATGTGTTATATACTGATATACTGATTACATCTTATATTGCTATGCTTAGTTCCAGCCTATGCCCTTCAATTATAAAACGGGGAACAAAGAAAATATATTTTGAGCTAAAATAACATGCCATGAAAATAAAGCCTACAACAAATCTACTGGTTTACCATTTTAATTCATTGTTATTATAAAGCAATCAGAATTCAAATCAATACCTAAAAAAAGTAAGAGGAAACAGCAAGAGAAAAAAACTAAAAAAATCTCAGAAAAAAGACAGCATTAGGCCTGTTTTATTTGACAGACACTTGGCAACCCACTCTAATCTATGCTCCACTGCATGACCCTTAGTTTCCCTTAGGCCCCTTTAGATTTCAGATGTCACCTCTGGATCAATATAATCTATTTTGAAAGGAAGCCATCACTCAAACTAATTATATATAAACTCATTCAAACACTTACCAAGTCATACCCATCAACTTGTCAACACACATTCGTATTGGGGGTGAGGAGATATAGCCTTGAAAAGTCTATATAGCTACGTCCTTTATGCTGTACCCTAAACACCTTTGTTGTCTGATCACTATAACCTGTCATTTTTCATTTTTGATCAATTCATTTATTCACACAGAGGTTTGGAACCCAAACTGAGGTTGTTAACCATGGAAATGTGAAGCTGCCTGGCATTGTGTAAACACGTGAGGTGGCTGTTGGCATGCTCCTGTGAATCCCTCACCTGGCAACAAGGTGCAATCAAGGGCTTCACACTGGGGTCAGATATTAGCTACCTTTCCTAGCAACCTAGAAAGAACTAATGTGTGAAGCAGCAAAACCTTTAATTCACAACAACAAACTAAAATCATGAACACTACGCATCTTTGTGATGAACTGATGTGGTGGGTAAATTCAGAATTTAGCAAATGGTGTGCGACACTTTTTCTTGATTTCTTCCCATATTCTCAAATGGGCCACATTTATTGGTCATGTCATGTGACATGACCCTCCTCCACCCTTAGTGAAAGCCTGTTTCTAACAAATCCTGAGTAGGTGTGCTCTACATGAACCCTAATTAGACAAACAATAGCTTGAATGCCATTGGCCATATGGTCTGAAAGGCAGGGTAGACACTCATCTATTTTCCCCAGAGAAGGGGCAGTCTCAAGAGGTCAGCAGGGGACTGAGATGAGAATGTCATGTGGCGTCCAAGGGAGCTGTGATAAAAACAAGAATTGCTGAAGAAGTTAAATTTAGATTAAGTGACTAAGTGTATACAAACTATACATGTTAGTCTAAAAGTATCCCAAATATAATTTAAAGCATCTAAAGCACATATAGTTTATTTCAAAGGTACATCCCTGCACATATATTTATAAGCTACACATTACTTTTGTCAGGAATCATTACAGGAATCTTTAGAACCTGAAAGTATATAATTAACTGTGTAATTCTATTCCAAGTTCAGTATCTTTAAAAGAATGGACGCAACAAGCCATATGCAGCACAGAGTATTAGAAATATTATCAGAGGGAAAAAAAACTTCAATTTTGTTGGATGTATGAAGCATCTGCCATAAACCAGAATGGGTCTAAACCAGTACAGGTTTAATTTTTGCTAAGGAACAAAGTACATTTTTTTACTACTCCATTTCACCATTGAAACAAGTCTCTATAGACACTGACAGGTTGAAAAGACAGATGTAATAAACAATAAACAAACTCATATTTTTGTTCATTTATAATTACCACATGGGTTGGCTTTGTTGATACTCTACTATTGAATAACACAGACCGTCCCTGCTTCCGCACAGACAGTTGCTACTCCCACAAAGACAGAACTGGATCCCATCTGCAAGCTGAGACATCTGGGAGAGTTCGTCAGCAAAAAGAAAACACAGACTGCAACAGTGCTGGACAGGAGCTGGATTGAGAGACGCTGGCCTGAGTACAGCATTCCACAGCCACACTTTAGCTGCATGTGCTAGCAATCTAACCAGCTCTTCATCAGGGGACCAGCGTCAGCTGGCTAAAGCTCTTGGCCAGATAAGCGCATATAAATGCCCCTGTACTTGTGCTCCACTGAAACCAAACAACAAGGCTGATTTGTTGCAATCAGGAGATTGTACATTATGCGGAGTGCCTGGACTAAATGTGCCTCAACTGGTAATGCTTGCTTCTGTGCCAGATGGTTTCTGGGACTACAATGAACAACCTGCATAGATAAATGATGTACGCTGTTGTAGACTAGCATGTTTAGTACATTCTCTTACTATTAGAGTTTGTGTAAGTTGAAGACCTTCCCTTACAATTTGAGGCATTTCAGTCTTTTAGTTCCCGAGGACACAGAAGAAATGTGTTCTTTTTTTGCTATTCCGATTGATGGGTTGGATTTGTCAAATATAGCATTTTGAATGTATGGTGTTGTAGGCAAAACTCCAAGCAGAACTCAAAAATACAGCAGAGACTGCATTCCTGCCATCCTGATCAAAAGGGCCAGACATATGTAGAGGCAGGCACTGGTGAACATAGAGCGAAAGACTGGTCATTATAGGGCAGCGTTTCCACAACAGAGCTGTCTTTGTGCCATATGCAGTAGCCTGGAGAGAAGCTGTGCTTTGGAACTGATCTAAGCGTAGCTCTCCATGCTCAAATCTGCACCTCAGCCAATACTGGACGATCTCTGCTTTGAGCTCCATTCTCCAGAGCCATGGTCCAGGACTGCAGCCAATCCTTTTGTGTTCTCTTTAGTAACCTGTGGTGTAATGCACTCCCCTGCAGCACGACGAAGAAACGCTCGCTCAGCTAGGGCGAACTGGAGCCACTTTGAGACACAACAGAGAGGCATAAGGACCCTGTATTGGCAACATGCAGGATATCTTTGTATTGTGTTAATCAGACAAGACGTTTGCACAGCAGCTGCAGATTTTGCAAAGTACTAAACTTGTGCACAAAGACTGCAAAGTAGACCATGCTGTAGCTGAATGCAAAACACATCTTTAAACTGGGCAAAAGGGATGAGAGGGAGGTTGTTATATTTATGCATAATTTTTGTCTTTAGTGTGAAATTGGAATTTCAAGTAGGGAAGGTTAGTTAATCAAGCTAGGCTAGAGTTAATCATGTCACAGATGAACCCAGAGGTGGGTAACTAGATAGATACATGGTCAGATATGCAGATCTGAGGGGGGGGGGGTGAAAGGGGGGTAGAGTGTCTGTCTTGGCAAAATGATTATGCACAGAGTAGCAGGTGTTTCTTGAGACATAAGAATGAGAGGGCCTCGGATCCCCTGGGGTCTGCATTGTTTTGTCACTGCTTTACAGTTCACAGAAATCTATGCTCCACAGAACAGTCAAGCTCCCTCCCCACCTTCAGTAAGTGCATCCAAACCCCACAATAGTTCTTATACTTTTTCCTGATTTAAAGAATAAATGAGTTTATAAAACATGCAATACAGCCTGAAAGACCATGCACGACTCCTTAGATTAATGAAAATGATAACAAGATTAAAGATAATTTGGTACCTAAAGAAGTCTTACCATCTAGACCATCTTACCATCATAATTTTTGGCGATGGAAATAGTTGTGCATCCGCCCACATGAAGCGCTAACAGTTGTGTAATGCTAATTCGAAGAGGGATGTCTCAAAAAATCCTGGCAAACAATACATTCAGAAATAGATTTTCTCTGAACTATTTCAGAAATAAAGAAAAACAGTGACAAAACTGGTATATAACTACACCCTCAACCCATGCAAAAATACTTAAACGAACAGCAGAAGACAAAGCCCAATGTGTTCGTTCCAGAGACCGTAAAAGTGGGAAAGAAAAAAGTGAGTGCTACTCACCAGACGCTGAAACAAAGAAAAGCAGAATCATCCGTAATATTAGTCCATCATTTTTAAAGTAAACTCCGGCGCAGCCTACGCTTGCGCCGCCTTCTAACTACGCTTGGTCGCGTCCTTCTCTGTTCTCTGTTAACGCCAAGTGATAACTAGCCAGCTGTGTATCGCATCGCTCTTTTGGTGGAAACCACACCTCCATCCCTGAAACATAACCGATCCGTTAACCTCTCAGAGGCCATTTACTCTGTCTCGCTTTCTTTCCTGCTTGCAAGATGAGAAATATGTGAAAAATATGTTGATTATTGTAGACAGTAGAGGAATGACAGTGTGCCTAAAGGTCCTGAAGACTATTGAGAAGCTACCAGTATATAACGCCTTTAAAAGGGTGCCTAAAGGTCCTGAAGACTATTGAGAAGCTACCACTATTTAACGCCTTTAAAGTACAATATGTCGCAAATTTAGGTGTTGCTTGTCAGTGTTTCTGCTTGTCAAATGGCCACGTGGCCAAACAATGGAGCAGGAGGTCTCCATCGTCAGTCCATCCAGCTGTTTCTTAGAAGGCATATTTTAACTACTCGTAGCGCATATTACCAAACAGAAGTTATTTCCGACCGTTATCTCTATCTGAAATTGTTCATTTCTAGAGGTGATATGTTTCATGATAGGTTTAAAACAATGGTTTTTCCCCCTCAATATATGTGATTTAGTATAAGTGGGTTGCTAAGATTAGACAAATGTCTTTCTGATCGCTGATATGGTGTGAAGTTAGCGTTGTATTTGTGAAATAACGGACAAGAGTAGAATAACTAACCCCAGATCGCCAATGTATGTCCTACGTTTGTTAAGGTGGTTGCGCATTTTTGTCATTATTGTTTTGAGGGCTGGCAATTGCAGAGACTATCTGGGCAGCACAGGGTGCAGTATATGAGCCACCCCTGGCACACACACGGGATGATTTAGCAAGCAACGTTATGTCTGGGGACCCTAATCAAGCACATTTTTAATGGAAAAAACGTTTACACACCCTATAGAATCTTTACCTGTCTTCTTACTTACCTGTCTTCTTACAGACCATCCTTATATATATATATATATATATATATATATATATATATATATATATATATATATATATATATATCCATTATTTTCTTTATTTTTTCATCGAGCATTTCATCGTTGATTCTAAAAGTCCCGCTTAGCTAGCTAGCGTGTTACGGTATCTCTCTGGTGTCAAACAATTAAAGAAAGAATGAGTTTAGATGTTTTGCTGTTGCTTTTTCAGTCAACTTCTTATAGCCAGCAGGGGCCCACCTGATCTTTGGCGTCTTACACATTTGCATGGTTAGCGTAGTGGTATATAAAAGAAACGCTAGACACACACACACACACACACACACACACAGAGACTCACGGGTGCCGGGTGTCGTGGTGTGTGCGTTCTCTGGGGTTGGGGGTGAGCGGTGCCTGAGGGTGGTGTTATGGCCGTGGGATGACAGTGCTAGCCACTATGCCACCAAGCCGCCCACTCCTCTTCCACTGCCTGTTCAATTCAATCTCTTGCGACAGCAGTTCAAATATTCCCAAATGCCTCAGATACTACAAGCACAAAACCTGTAGCATACTGGAATGAGAGCAGCTTGTTAAAAAAAACAGGTGCATTTTAAAAAGGAACATTCTATGCATCTTCTTGAGCATAGCTCAACCAGTTACCTTCCATAACCACAAAAACCTGCTCTGAATGGGCCCTAAGACCGCATGTTTTGGTTCTCTAAATTACGTTTTAGCAGCAAAGTACTTACTGAATGTTTCTAATAAAAACTCAAACAGGTGGAGCTTATTCCGCCAGTCCTGCTTTCATGCATTCAACATGAAGGAATTTAATAAAGGGTTTTTTAAAATGTTGAAAGGTTTGCTACTGATGAAAAATGTCTAGTACCAAGGTGTTTGCAGGACTCACTGCAGTATGAAAAGGTGAGTGAAAGCCTTTTTATGTTTATGTTGTTTTTATTATTTATGGTGTGTATGTATACACATGCATGCTTCATGCTGTCTGTCTGTGTGTGTGTGTGTGTGTGTGTGTGTGTGTGTGTGTGTGTGTGTGTGTGTGTGTGTGTGTGTGTGTGCAGGTCATGTCTATTAGTCAGCCTGGTGACTGGGGACACATGGGCAGTACTCACAGGGAAATCAAAGTCACTGCTATTACCATGACCCACTTTCCTTTAGAACAGAGTGGGAGATCCATCCCAATACACAAACTAGCATATTTCTGCTGGAAGCTCCTGACTTAAATCTCACACAAGGTTAAAGCTAGTAAGCCAGCTGGATGTTTGGCTTGATTTTCTTTGTGCCTGATCATTTAACCTGTTCTTTGGGAATGTGCCTATTGTTCCTAATAACTGATCACTTTTATCCTGCAGTAGTCTGCACCCTGTGGTTCTGTGAGGCCCTTATCTTTACAAACTGCTGCCTCATGTCTCAAAATGAAGGTTTCAGATTTAGCTGCAGGGCCTGCAGGCTGTCAACAATAGGAAAACACACACACACACACACAATGCTATTATTACCCATGCTCTTCTGCACATTTAACTCCATTCATCATTACCATTTGTCTCACAACCTCTTGTTAATGACAAGAGAAACAACTCTCACCACCTAATCATAGCCGAGAGGCACTGGGATTTAAAAGCTACACACTGGGGGGAAAATATCATCATTTCATCCTTTGAGAAAGCAGTGAGGAAGTGCTCTGGGGATAACGGACCTCCCAAAAGTGGTTATATATTATTATTCACGCTGGTCCACTGAGGCAGAGAAAACCCATTAAAGAGGAATATTGACAGTGACGATGAAGCCAGATTGGAATTTGTGCACTGGGACATGGGGAAGAGTTCAAGGATACAGGATGGGGTACTTGGCTTTTCCTTTGTTCAGGGATGTATAGTGATATTTTGGGGGTTCTTTCATTAAAGAAATCTCAAGCTTAAATGTAGGGAGAGATGCAGGAATTTCTGATGGCCTTGGTTATTTTTGTGTGTCCATCAATAAGCATTAAACAAATGCACACTGTGGAATATTCAGTTACCCCATGATAATAAATTTTCATAGCAAAGTACCACAGTAACAACAGTAGGTCTTTGGACTTTGCTCTCGCTCTGAAGTAGAGAGAAGAATGGAATGATGAGCCTTCCCTTTGTTTTCACTCAGTTGCAGGCTATCCCAGCAAGGCTCAAATCCAGACACTCCGAGGAAAGCATGGCTTCCGAGCTGTGGCGCAAGTCCAACGGCACATTGCTGCAGGTCGTCCAGGAGGTTGAAAGAGCTTGTTTTGGTTTACTAACCCCAGAAATGGTTCAACTGGGAATGTTTTCCCATCTGTGGCACAAAGGTTGTATCAGGGTGGGTACATTCTAAGATATAAACTTGTCTGAGACAAAACATCTGTCTATGTAAAGCTCATGAAAAAGGCCAGGAGTACAACAGATATCCAACCCCCCCCCCCCCCCCCCCCCGACACACACACACACAAGTATGACTTTCTAAAAACATAAGTTGCATATAAGACACTAACCTTAAAAATAACTGTTGAGATAATGAGAGAGGTCAACGTCTAAATGATATAACTACACATGGGAAGGTTCATGTGCCCATTCATTGTCTGGTATCTGTGTGTGTACACTTGAAGGGCATGTGTGAGACAAGGGAGGGGCAGTGAAGGATAAACTCTTCAGTGCAGAGCTTATGTTTCTCTACTCATTCCTGAGGAGTGCAGAAAGCTCTGACAAAATTATGGGCATTATGGGTGAGACTGCTTTGGATCGGCAATGATGCTATGGAAAAGTTACTATGTAAATGTCACATAATTCATGTGCAGTCATGTGCTAAACATCACTGCTGCTCTGCTACTCTGGCATGGTCTCCATGCACATTATGTGAATTTCCACTTTAGCACTGCTGTAAAAGCCACAGTGCTAAAATAATCTTTAATTGGATTAGACGTTTGTCCAGATGATTCGGTAAGGAGCAGTGATGCTGAAATGAATGTTTTCTCTTCTCTCACACACACACACACACACACACACACACACACACACACACACACACACACACACACACCTATATTTACATCTATAACTCTGTTGTTTACATCTATATGCTGTCAGACAGCAGCCTCCAGCTAGTTTACCCAGTTGAAATTGAAGAGCTCAGTAAAACAGTTATTTTGTTCCTCCTGGACGCAATTCCACGCGAGGAGCTACATGATGGAAGTGCTAAACTATTGAACAAGATTTTATGCTCCAGGTAAGAACTATATGGGGAGAAAGGAAACCATGTTTATTAGATCAGAAAACCCCCACTGGCACAAACATTATAGTCCCGTGGCTCCCAGTCCCAGCCACGGGAGCCTCATGGATCCCGTGTTTTTGTTTTCCCTGCTCTAATACGCCTGATTCGGCTCAACATCTGTGCTAAATGTCAAGGCCTTGATGGGTTGAGGTAGGGAAAGCAGGGCTCATTTCAATGAGTATTGGATGGGGTTCCCAAGATTTGAACTCGTCATCACTCGTGTAGCAGCACCGCTCAGGTCAATATTTAGCACATATAGCACAGTGCCACCTAGTGGACAGACGTTCTTCAGTCCTCATTCAGCGTCAGCAGTGGCGCTGAGGAACGGCAGGCAGCTGAGCTTTTTCCGCTGCGACACAAAAGGCAGCAACAGATGGCTGAGCATAATCTGCACATTGGTGCCATGCTCTCGAATGTTCTATTGATCAGCCTTTTGGGAACGTTTTTCATTCATAGGCTTCTTCATTCATCACTGCTCACACTCGCAGATGGCATGTCGTGGCCTACTAATCAGCCTACTTTGTGTAGAGCCCTGACAAAAAAAAAATCAGTGTCTACTTTTCTGGTTAAAGATTTTTTAGAAGTCAGTACAGAAAGACAAAGATTTCTTCCATGTGCATTTTGTGTAATGGCAATTTAATAATTTTACCAGCATTATATTTACAGTATAACTGGTTTTTAAAAACAAACTAAAGTTTGTAACAAAATTGGAAATCCCAAAGCAGTCATGCAACATATACATTAGATATTTATATTCAGCAGTAAATACATTCATACATAATAAATTAAAAAAAAAATTCCCTGCCACTTAAACAAGGATTGTTCATGGCACTATTGACCTTCATACCATTGTCCTGAAAAATAATTTTTAATTGACACAGAAATATTTTTTCTGTGTGACAACCACTGAACAGGTCTGATTTCGGACCTGAATGAGTTATTCTGATATTCAGATATTCATTTTGCACGTATGAAATTCGAAACTGAAGAATCTGTAGACCAAATACATTCTGGCAGGCCAAGAGATGTCTTTTAAAGTAAAAAGCATGTAGTAGGAACTTGGAATACAGGCATCCATCACAGTGTATGTGTGATAGAATCACAGGAGGTCATGAGTCGGGGAGTGTTTTATCCTTTTGTAAAACATGTATTTAATTTTAAATGCTGTATGTCCCTTATGAGATTTGACAGTTTCAGGACTTTCTAGATTTCTTAATCAATCATAGTGTGAAACAGATCAGCTCATGAGAGTCAGTGATGACATCCCATCCAGTTCACTTTAACTTTTAAAAAAACATTAATAACAACAACAACAACAACAGCAAAGAACAATGAAAATCAGTAAGCAGGGGTGAAATATAACTTGAGTCACACATTAAATCCATCCACAGCCATCATCTATCAATCCATAAACAGCATATTGGTGCTACTGCTCTAAGCAGGTGGCCCTGGGCGCTTACAGGCTGGTCTCTGCATACACCGTCGGGCTGAGGTTCTGCAGCTGCACCTGCACAGGCTGGCTGGACTGAAGTCTCTGACTTCCCCCTGCTGTTGCTGCTGCACATGCCTTCTGACTGATCTCCTCCAGCAGGACTACATTCGCTCTCCTCCACTCCCGGTACGTACCGGCATCCACAGTTGAATTGGCCAGCGCCTGCTCTATGGCTAACAGATCCGCCTCTTTGGCCTTAAATGCAAAACAAACACACATACACACGCTCAGAACAATGCATGCACAACATGCTAAGGACCTTTCTAGAACAACATGTGAGAATACATTATGTTAAAACTTTTTTTCTTTCCTGTATATGAAGCTCACAAATGCACACAAAAACAAGTCTCAACCATCTCAATACTGCCATCTGCTGTCTGCCTCAGACAATGTCTCAGTTTTATTCCATATCAAATTCCTAGATGGACACTTCCCCACAGTGCTACCTTTAAAGTGCTGTTGAGGGTTCGAACCAGGTGCAGCTTCTCATTGATGGTTTCATCCTTGCAGCGCCGGATGAAAGAGGACCTGTAGTCACGCTTGGTGGAGGGCTGAGGTGCTCCACATGGCGACAGGCTGGCACATTTAAGATGGAGGTACAGCATCTCCAGCTCATCCGATGGAGGCCCTTCGGGAGGAAGCGTAGTCAGGTCACCACTTTCAGCCATGCTGGGGATCCAGCTCATCTGATCTCAGCATTGAAGAGTTACATATGTGCTTTGCAAATCAACAAGTCTCAACTTGTAAGGTGGGATGCAAGCACTAACAGACCACTTTGGACACCGACTAGAAAAGGTCATGGGGATAATAAATGTAAAATTTTAAAAAGAATTTGGTGCTGTGGCTTTGAAACTGACTAGCTAAGTACATTATTGAATAGAGGAAAAATATGAAGGTGATATGAGAATGCTGGGGCTGTTCAGGAGACAGATGCTCAGGCAGATTAGAGTGCCCTCATTGGTCACTCACGGTCATCACCATGGCCTGGGTTAGCGTGCTTGCTGAGGGAGACCTGTGGGATGCGTGTGTCAGAGCTGAGGTCCAGCCATGACTCGCTGTCTGAACTCGGACCCTCTGCATCATTACACACCAGAGACGCCAGGGGGAGCACTGCCTGACAAGGTGATGAACAGGACCGTGGAGGAGGAAGGCAACCCTGCAGAAAAACCGTGTGTAATTTAACACAATTCACGTATATACATCCGGACAAGGGTGTGATGCTGTACTGTTCAGCCGTCGCTCAAACATAAACCACATTAACTCAAAATAGCATAGATATCAATTAATCGATATTTCTACAGAGATTTTAGCAGTTTTACAGGTGTCCAGGTCTCCAGCAAGTCTCCAGCAAGCACACCAAAGACAACAGTGGGCAGGAAAATCTCCCCAAAAGAGAGTTTGAGAAAGAAACCTCCAGGAGAATCAAGAAGTAATCAAGAAGGGCCACCACATCCTCATCTGGCGACGCCAGACAACACAAGACTTGTCAAACTACTCTAGAAGAACCACATGAGAGCGCAATCTATGCAAAGTGAAGTGTGACAAAAAGTGAAGCGTCAAACACTTGCTTTCAGATTTTTTTTTTTTTTTTTGTGGTTGCTATAGTTGGTAAAAGCTGTAATTATAGACAAAATTCTGTTTATGAGCAGTTAAACCAAACATATATGAGAATCAAAGAACCTGATATGACACTAAATGCACAGGTCATCAGAGCGAGTGCATACACACCACACTACTCACATTAATGGAGTCGGCAGTAAGCTGTCCAGAGTACTGGGCACCTGTTTCTGCTGGTGTATCTTCATCATCATCATCATCATCATCATCATCGCTGGCTTCACTATAGCACTCTATGCATGCATCATATGCACACACACACACACACATGCGTGCACGCACACACATGCACGCACGCAAACACGACCACACACAGTGATGGAAAGCTATGATCAGCAACTACTTTGGGTTTGTGGTAACTGAACAGGTGGTCTGCAATGACACATTTGGGCTATATATAAACAGGGCAGATTATATGTAATGGACAGATACAACAAAAATGTTGTTACAACTGTATGCATGTGCTGTGCGCAAGAATGCGTATAGAATATGGGTATCGCTACCTTCACCGACTGCATCTATAGGTTCCTTTTGACTAGAAGCTGCAGTCAGCTTGCTCAGCCATCTGATACCAAAAAAAGCAAAACAAAAAATAAAAACAAACAAAAACAAAAGCCAGATCAGTGCCACTTCACTTCTCTCTTCATTCCCCTAGCCCCTTCGTTTCTTTGATTTGATATTACCAGCTTCAAAGGCACAATTAGCTTTATAGCACAAAGTTTTTCCCTGCATACTTTCTCCATTCTTTCATACAGCTCTGCTACTAATACACTGTAAAGTACCACCCCGTTGGGGGAAGGTCGCAAAGCCTGCTGGGCGATATGCATTCACAGGCATCACAAAGAGAATATATGAAGCTAGATGAAATGTTTGCCTTCGCATCCAAACGAAGACTGGTCCAACATAAATCATGCACTTCTATGATTTGGTGAAGCTGAGACACACAACTGGAGCAGTCCCGTAGATGCCGACAGTACAGTACTCAATTAGTTATGCCTTGGAGCCCGCTATAGGCAGCCAGCCTCTGACCACAGAAATACACTCTGCTCGCCCCCTTTCTGCTATGTCACACTCACTTGTGCATATCTCTCTTGTTCTCAGCTGCAAAGAAGAGTGTCACAATTTGCATGTGGCTGGCCTTTATTGCACTGTAAAAGGCAGAGAAAATGTTCACAAGGTTAACATCTGACAACACAGGTCAAAGATACCAGTTACATGTGTTTACTGAAGGCTGGAGAATCTAATGTGAAAAAAAAGAAAAGAAAATACATGCATATCTATTGATTTATACATATTCCAACAGCATATGGTAACTGTCTAGAAAGGAAGTAAGAAGACTGCTGTAAAACTGTCTTCACCAGGCTATTTCCTGTGTCAGGGGGGTGGAGGTGAAAGCATGTTATTACAGCAGATGCTTAATACCATACCGAGAACACCACCATACAACTGATTCGGAGCTAATGTGAGGGACCAGGGACTTTAACTGCATATAAACCCATACATTTTACCAACATAAGACAAGCTAAAGAGCAGCACGTCACTATAACTCAGTATCGCCAATGTTACAGAAAGGTCAGTGCTAATTAAGGAACAGGAAGACAATACCATTAGTTGGTGGTCCTATATCTTCACATGTACAAAATCACTCATGGAATAATAAACTATAGGAAATAAATACTTACTACTTCCTCCTGCACTCTTGTGCTTGGTCCAGAGTGAAGTCTTTCAAGATGATGTAGCCCTCTGCCTTCTCTGCCTGGAGCAAAATGAAGCCGTGAGCGCAAAATATCCGCAATTTGTAGCTGTGGAGTTAACATCTGAAAGTGTCTGGGGCCAGCTCTACACCAACAGAACACTGAATAGATTTCATCTTTTGAACTGGAAATAGCTCAGAACAATAAAAATGGCTCTTTTCAGTCTATAATCTAATCAGGTTTGGCTATGGATTGATCACTTTTGAGCAAGGGACCCCTGCCGTGATGATAAGCCTGTTTTCTTGTGCTAATTATTTTCCATTTTGTTCCCAAGATTCATGATGCTGGAATTTAAGCTATATACACTCTCTCCATAAAGATTCTACAATGAACAGTAATGTTTACCTATGAATCTTGCAAATGATCATCATTACAATAAACTGCAAATACATCTCCGGACAAAATACACTGCAAGGGAAGAGACAATGTCACGGGCAGGAGAAGAGAGAGAAAGACTCACCGATATGTTCGTGTACCAGTACAGTGAGCTGCCCTTTAGCACAAACCAGTATTTTTTCCATTTGTTGCCCAGGAAAGCTCTGCTCTCTTTCTTCTTGTAGAGCCAGCCCTGGCAGTCCACTTTCCCCAGCTCCTTCACAGACACCCTCCTCCGACTCATTGTGACATTGCCTATCAGCCATAGAAAAGAAAAATGCAAACACACACCACACAGAGGATCGTACAGTGATGTTGTGATCAGATGGTAATGAGGGCATACAGCCATAGCATTATGTACAGGGCTGAATACAAGATATTAAGCCTGATTAGGGTTTTAGGTTAAACACTTAGAGTGTATTAAAACAATGTCAATAACGCTACACCACTCCTGTGATATTGCTTACCTCGACCTCTTGCTTTGGGGAAGTCTTGCAGATGCAACTTGAGGAGAGTAGAGACAGAGGGGCTGGGTTGTATCAAAAAAGCCCCAGAGCAACACTGCCATCAGCCCACACAACTCACACAGATAAGTGCAATGACACAGGGTACAGCTCAAGAGTACACAAACTTCCCCTCCCACAAATGGCACACACACACACACACACACACACACACACACACACACACACACACACACTTGTTCACTGGTCTAAGTGAACAAGGTCTAAGTGGAGGCCTGAATACTTACAGAATCCTCCATCCTGGTCACCACTACAGTCCTGAGACCAGAGGAAAGTAAGTTCTGCAAAGGAGACATGAACATTCTTAGTGACAGGGGAACTACTGGAGTTCAGAGCAAAGAGTCTTTCATGTCTCCATAAGGATGTCACTGATGAACTGTAAACTAGGTAGCTTTTTATTAGTGGCTGCCAGAAAAGCTATAAATAATGCTACCAGAGTTTGAAGGTAACTACATTTGTTGTTTAGCTACAATAAAAAAAGAAAAACCAAAAAAAACTAAAGAAAACCGAGATTTAGGCTGTGTTGGCAAACAAGACGTTAAGCTTACCCGTAACCAACATTGGAATACGTGCAACTTCCGAGCTGTGAACATGATAGCTCCAAGAAATAGTTTCGTGGACATTATAAGGATTAGAAGAAGTTCTGCGCCAGTTTGGCAAGACAAATCGACTTACTGCGGCGGCTTTAGTCAAAACAAAAATGCGCATGACATTTTAATCAGCATGACTGATTTAATCAGTTACCGCCTGTAAATATGTAGCGTACTGGGGATCATTGAGCAACTCTCCATAATATCATTATCTCGTTTGTGGAGTGTGCTGGCGCCTCACTCCACTTCAATCGATAACTCAGTTGATTGAACGCCATCGGGCTGTTTAACGTACTTCACCATGTAAACACACGATGTCGCTGCTGAACTACGACGTAATAAGATAAAGGTCGACACGTTAGTAAAATAAACTTCTGCGTGACCAGTTTTATAATTAAATTAATTTATTAATTTAAATTCCGACATCTACATGGTCATGGTAACAAATGCACGTTCCAAACCTGCGTATTAATGTATTTGCACTGAAGTACTGCAGCTTTCAATATTAATAAACGTGTGGAGAAAAGGCCACTGTTAAAGTAGTTATAATTTATGTTTTCCTATTAAGAGTAATTCATTTCTATTTATACTTAAAGGCTTTAGATTATTGCATATTTGATATTAAAATTAATATTACATGTGATAAACCCACGATATCGTTATTTCTTTGGGCCACATAACTTTTAAAAAAACCACTTTAAGAAAACAGTAGTTATATAAAAATGTACAAGTGGAATTCTGCAATTAGTTTTTTACAGATCACAGAAACACAGCTCAAATGCACTCTCACATACACATTTTCTCTCATGCTGTGCACACACCTATTTTCTTGTGATACATACCTTTTGTGATACATACCTTTCTGTACATAGTACACACATTTTCATCTTTAAAAAAAAACCCCTGTGACCCCATTAACACCTCAGAAATAAGGCAGATAAAATCCAAGTTAATAAAAGGTAATACATTTTGGTAAGCTAGATCCCAGCAAATATGCAAAAAAACTGGACCAACACAGAAAATATGCACAGTAAACGTTCAACACAAATTAAATAATTTAATAATAACAAATGAAACAACCAATTAACAGAGACAAGGAGAACGCTTTTAAGCTTGATTCATGATCTTTCTCACTGGAAAAAAATAAAATAAAAAAAATAAAACTGTCCACAGCATTGTTAATGCACCGGTCTGTACTGAACATTTTTGATGACTGAAACAAAACCACAAAACCCCCAAAAGTGTCACAGAGAAATACCGTAGGGCACTCCTCAGAACTGACACCTCAATGGAGTATTTTACTTCAAATCTTTTAAAAAAGCTCAGACTGAATAATAATACTGAGCATAGACAGCAGACACAGTGAGGTGGTTTGACCAAACGCACAAGAAAACAGCAGCAGCCGCGGCACACACAAGCAACGTCGCAGGGCTCTACATCAGTGTGTGAATAGCTTGAGTCTGGCGAGCCAACTGCTGAGCAGCGAAGGCTGCGAAGGGGGCCGCTCGGAGCCGCGTGCCGCGGGCCCCTTCTTGGTCTCCGTCTCCTGATAGGGGATGGTGGCGCTGTTGTGCAACTCGGCATTGATGAAGCACTGGCTACCGCGGATGTGATCGACGCCTCGGACCAGCTGCCTCTTGCCCACCGGGGGGCGATTATACGGCACAGGGAAATGCGGAGCCTCCTCAGAAATGGCGGGGATCCGCTCATTACTCAGATACCTGTGAAACACGTCCTGGCCTGAGAAACAGAAATGTTATTAGATCCTTCTGGCAATATAACAGGAGAGGAAAAGAGTAACATAAGTAATTTTATTTACATACATGCAAACACATGCATCTACAACCCAGATAAAAAGCTTTGGATTTCTTAGGTGGCTTGGGACTATACTGTATCTGAATTTAAAGAATGTATATAATATACATTCTTTACAATTAAAGAACACACACACACACACACACACTAGTCTATGTAAGTTAAGTCAATTATGGCATGTAATTTAGTTCCATATGAGGCTAATTTCAAAATCATATTTAAGAAAAATTTGAATCTGACAAATGAATGGTCTTGGTGACCACAGTCTTCAGTCTGTTTTTTTTTTTTTTTCTTGGACATCTTCCTTGTGTGACAGCTATTTAAGGCCTTTAAAAACAGCCAGAGGTATTCTGCCTATTAACTCCTAATTAATGACATTTAGCAAATCAGAACCTCATAAAACTAATTATATGAATTCCTGGACTCTTCCAAATGGAATAATGAGGCATTCAGTTTGGTATGTAAACCTTTGAAACACTGGAAATCTATTATAGTAAATACGTGATGCAGAGGAATAAGTCTGCCTCTAATCAATTGTTTATTATGACCTCTTATGTCTTACGGCCACACCAGCCTGACAACGCCTGATCTCGTCTGTGACCTCTTATGCAAACAAAGTAGATGCTCTGATTGTCTTGACAAAATAAATTGTTTAAGTTGTGAAAAATTTTAGTTTAAATGTCTTTAGCCTGGGTGTATGTAAACCTTTGCCCTCTCTCTCTTACATCAGCACAGGAGCACATTTTAATAAATGCATTACATTAAAAAAAAAAGCATATTTATAGTGTAATTGATCCTTTCTGTGATTATTGATCTATAAACATGGTGCAGGAATGCAGAGCACATGAGAGTGGTGTTAGGCCTGCTGTGTCGCAGTAATTAGGCATGTGAGCTCTGCTTGCTTTGGGTCAGGTTGAGACACAAGCAGGATTTGCTCCTACCTTTCCTTCCCAGAGCCCAGGGCCGGTTGTGGGGTTCGGACAAGCCCAGGCAGGTTTCTGCTGGCATGGACACGGGCCGTGGTCTCCCTGTCGCACACCCACAAGGACATAATCAGTCATGGGTTTGGGCTGCTCTAACATCTTAGCCATCTCATAATGCTATCATCAAGTATGTTGATATCTTGCTTCATTTGTCTGCACAAATGTAGTAGGGCATAAACATGAACAAATACGTTTCTGGTGTTTTATGTATGCGTCTGCTTGCTGCTTGGTTATAGAGAAGGCGTTCCTACCCACTACAGATGTCCCCATGCTTTTTACAATTTTGTGCCTCTCTCTTTTATTACAAAGGCATTTACAATAATCTGGTAAAATGAGTCAGGTGTTTTAAAACAAAGAAAACTCAAAAAACATGCTGTACGTATTCCCAGGACTGCCACTAAGAACTGATGAGTTGTAGTTCAACGATTAAAGATGTTGTTCTAGAACTGACCTCTAGAGGGCGTGCGCTGTCGAAGTCTAGCCTGCGGGACGGGGACCTGTGGAGGGGAGATGCTGATACTAGGCTTGCTGGTATAATCTATGAGATTAGAGCGTCGTCTGGCTGCCCGGTCCAGAGATGAGTTGGGTGACTCGGAATTCTTCCTTCTCATTTTGACACCAGTACATGTGTTGGACTTCACATCTCTGGAGACATGGAGACAGACACAAAGAGGGATTAAATTATTATTGTTATGGCAAGGCCAAAGAAGTGAATATTATCTTTATTACACGACATATAATCGTCCACTAACTCTCTAGTTAAAGGCACATGGGGAACACCTGTTCTGTTTCCCAGAAAGGTTAGTCTCTATTTGCTGAAACGCAGGAGAAATAACTTTAGAAGCAGGGGCCACTCACCGTGGAGCATATGGCATAATGGGGGGAGGGGGAATATACAAGTCCAAAATGGCTGGCTTCTCTTTCTTAACGCAGGAGCTCTCCACAGGGGCTTGGCAAGACTGTCCAGGAGGACTGTGAAGACTGCTCTAAATGAAACAGAATCAAAACAAGCTTTGGATGCTGATTAAACGGAGACAAATATCCACACATAAAGTTGCATAATTTTTCTGTTAGTTACCTTCAGTCGATGCACTCTTCTAAAAAGGCTGACATTTGCTATGATAGCAAAGTTAAAGAAAGCACATTTGCAGGCTGCTAAAACTACCAGACTCCCAGCTTCAGTCTGGTCTGTTTTCAAAGCACATATCCAACTTTTTAAAGTGGGATTTAGAGATGGTGTTTATGGTGTAGAGTCATTCACAGATGTTGATCTAAATCTCCACATTAAGATAATCTGTAGTAAGTAACTGTTTCATTTTCTGGTTTATACTTCTGTTTATATTTTTCTGTACATACACAAGGGCAATTTTGGCAAGGAAAAACTGGTAATTTTACGCCAGAGCATAAATTACTGGGTACAGCATACATCATTTTTTGTTCCTAATTCGATTCTGGTTATTATGCAAACATTTATTTCTGTTCTTCTGTCATTGTTCTTTATAAGGGATGTTTCTTTTTGAATTGTACTGATTAGTTAAACAGATACAGGAGCTTTTGGTTTTAGGCTACTAGATTATTGAAAACTGATGTGCATTTACCTACAATGTACTCTTATATTAAATGTTTCCTTAAGCTACAATTGAGAGTTTAACCTTTGATGATGAGGTGTGTGGGCAGTGAGTTGCCGGAACAAAAGAGGATTCAGGGTAACACCTCATAAAATCAGCTGGTGTTCTGACATTTGGAGCAGAAGCATAGTTAAGGCATAGTAAATCAGTTTTAAACAGCTTTTGACACTGCTAAGATAGAGGAACCTCCTAGACACACCACCATTTTTTTTGGACATCATGCATTACATGTAGATATGTAATGTCAATATCAGATTTGTATGAAAGATGTGTGCATGTGCATGCATGTGTGTCAGTGTGTTTGTGATTGTGTGCGTGCGTGTGTGTGTGTGTGTGTGTGTCTGAGAGAGAGAGAGAGAGAGAGAGAGAGAGAGAGAGAGAGAGAGAGAGAGAGAGAGGGAAAGAAGGGGGGGTATAAGTAGACTGATGAGATTATGTTTGTCTAAAGAGTCATTGTTCTTTGTGCTGCGCCGCTATAAAGCAGCCCATTAGCACATAGTCTGGGTGGCAGGCAACTTATATTTTCTTGACTGACCAGAACTATGCAATGGTGCAAAGAAGCTGAAAAAGGTGCAAAATGTCACAGCACAAGATACCATAAATCACATTACACACCAGCTTCCGCACACAGCTATTCAAGTATTTGAAAGTGCATTTAAGCTCAATTAGCATAAGAAAAAGGGCCTTTGCACTGCTCAGGACTGTACCTGCACAGCAGCGGGCTTCCATCGCATGTTCTTCAGTGGGGCAGGGGTGAAACTGCAGGTTCCTGCAGGCCTCTTCTTCAGCATCAGAACCACGCTCTGAGGATCCTCCCTCAGCTTGGCCACCAGGGTCTTCAGCTGCCAGCCTACCTGCCACAGGCCAACACACCTCCTGTGAGACTCCCCAAACAGAGACCTACTGCAAACCTCTGGGACATGGGCTGAACTGAGACACCAGTGCTATTATAGCATCAGGTCACCAGGACTGTTAGCTGACACTGAGATACTTAGAGTGAGAATGATATTAGCCTACAGTGCAGTAGGCTAATAGTCATTCAGTCCTAACCCCTTTAACTATAATGTGTTAATAGTAATTAAAAGCAAAACTTTGTTTAAGACATTCTTTGTAATATACAAAAAAGGTCACGTTAAATTCAGTAGTTTCCTCTCCCTTATGCCACCTAAATAACGCCACACAACTCCCTCACGTGTTGCACATAACCTCATCTTCTCTCATACTTACACACTTTCAGGCAATCATGGGCTAAGACTGGCCACTGGGACTCACCACTGTCTGTCGGTTGACCTGCACCACCTCATCCCCCGCATGTATTCGCTGAGTCCTGTCCGCTGGAGACTGTTGCCAAGCAGAGAGAGCGAGAGTTCATCAGTAGACGTGTGAGGATCAACGGCTTGACAGTAAACGGGGGGTTGGCGTAAGAGTGTGTTTTCTTGTTGGTGAACTCAGAGTAAAGGACTGAAGCCTTTAACGTTGGAGAGCAGAATGGAGAAAGCAGGATCGTTCGCTGAGTTTACAGCTGCTTTGAGACGGAACAAATTTTGCTTACGTTTTCTGAGGTTCCAGTGATAACATGCAGCCCATCATATGTGGACTTAATATATATCCCCTATGGAAAAAAAAAACAGATGAGAACAATCATTTGAGTCATTTATGCGCAGTGACGAGGTTAAATACATGTGCTGTGGAAGGTACCACTCACTAGGCCCTCTGCGGGGTTGATGTTGTTGATGTGGACTTCTTCCAGACATGCTGTGCGGCTCTTCGAAGGGTCAGAGGTCATCCTCATGGTAGCATCACAGATTCCAGTTAAAATTCGGCCCTGTTGGTAACAGAAATGATAATTTTGTAATATTTTCATCATCTGCTAGAACGCATCTAAATTCAGGTTCTTACAAATTCAGAATTTTCCCCATATTTCCAGACCACATTAGGATGATATTTAATACCTAGAATGTGTCAAACCAAACACCAAATGACAGTTACTTCAGACCAAGGTGATTTGACTGGACAAGAAACATTCCACGAACGCTGATATAGCATATAACAGCACTAGGACTTTGAACTGTATACAGTACATCACACAATTTCACTGCACAATAAAGGGAAACATATAAAAATGAACATGATACAAAGTAGCCACTCTACAGTAACAACAGACCTACGAAAGCAGAAAGCCAGTGTGCATGAAAATGTTTATGTGTTACTTGGCCAGATTCCAGTCCCAGTCCAGTTGTGGAACTATTTGTGTTGGTGGGGCCAAATAAATTATTAACCAAACAAATCATAACTAATAAATGACACTATTATACTCTTATACTGAAAATCAGCACATCTGTCAGCACAAGACCGTACCAATTTTCAATACCACGGCACTTTTGATATTGCTTAAATACACCATATTGACATCAAGAACGAAACACTTTTTTTTTTTTACAGAACAATGTCATAGCGCTGATCTAAAAAAACTGCAGGTAGGAATCACTTGAATGACATAGCATGAATCTGGAATCATCTAAACACAGTCGTCATGAGACATATAAAGCAAGTTGCTAACTCATACGGTTATGGAATCCCTGGAATCTGACGCAGGGTTGAAGGTTAGCCGCAGAGGAAAGGTGTGTTGCTAAACTAAACTTTGAATGGAGGTTTCCGTACATCAAGTACATGATAGACTCCACAAGCAGAATGTG